>NC_087217.1:74771986-74843142 GCF_015104395.2 Macrobrachium nipponense | reverse complement strand
AAAAAATATAATTTTGGGCAAGTTTTTCGTTTATTAGTTTCTTAAATGAATCAATATTATTTAATAATAATAATTTATCTTCTGGATAATTCATATAAAAATAGGGATAAAATCCATGAATATGACAACATACCGAATTACCCGAGACATCTACACCAAACATTCGAATAATTGGTAAACGATGACTATTATTAAACCCCAATGCTTGAGGTGAACTCCCTGTATAATCATCCAAATCTATATTAAAAAATAGAAATGATTTATTCATTATTGTTGGGGGCAATTCTTTATTGCCATTATTATTATGATTACTTATGTACTGATAATTTTCGCTTCATTATTATTATATTGAATGAATTATAACAAAATGATTGCTTTTATTATATACTCAATTTTATTTTTTTTTATATAAGAAAAAGTCAAATTTCACTCAGCGCTATTAATTACGAGGAATATAGTTACAAAATCTAAATATTATTAAATTTATTTTTTGTGCATATAAGTAAGAAAATATTTACAATATATAGGCCATGAGTTCAATTCTCATGCCTTCCAGTGGGGTGTGAAAGTTGTGTATTTCTGGTGACAAAAGGTTCACCCATGACGTAGTTCGGATGTCACGTTGGTGCTACGAGAGCTGGCCTCCCCGTGGTACAGCAGGTACTGAGTAACAGACTGAGGTAAATTTAGCTCCATAAACGAGTCAACCTTTGTTTACCAACAGCGTGTCGTATTATCCAGCGACATGAATCCATCAAAGGTAGCGGTGCCGCTATGGATAAAGAAAAATAAAAAATTGAGTTCATAAATATTCTGATGCATCAAGGAAAGGCCTTATCTTGGAAATTTAATTTTTTTTCTTTTATGATTCTCACAACATTAAGCACAATTCATTCTGGAAAAAGTAAAAAATACTGCAATACTTACGATCTAGTCCACCTATGTATCTGATAGAAATTTCACAGTTGCCCCATACAGCTGAAACTATAGGAAAAAGCTTCTTGCCTTTCAGGTTACGAAATGCTACTCCCAAATACTGACCCTCTACAACAAATGCCAACGTTCCTTCGTCCATATCTAAGACAACTGAAAATAAGATATAGGATGTCATTTTAAGTTGGGTAATAACAAAGTGGAGAAAAAGGTTCAAATATTCTTATAATAAGGCAAAGTGTTTTGCAATCACAATAAGGATAATAATAACCATCTACTTACCATAAAATTTATCTGGGACAACGAAGGTCTCATTGTTGTTTAATAATGAAGGATAAGTAATGTCCGGGTTGCCTTGCCTGGCATTGTGATACAACTTATTACGGCCTAGGTCCCAGCCCCATGACTGGTCATTACTGCCTACCAAACCCTGGAAGGGAACAATAAGGATTAACTCACTATTGCACACTTTCTTTAAATGTGTTGTGCATACTGGAGGAGGGAAAACTTTGTTCAAATAACTAGGTGTGTGGACATGTACATAACACTTAACTGGTATCCCTGAGAATGTAAAGGTGCTTCATTAGTGGCAACCCCTACAATAGCGTGTGTACCCCGTGTACCCCTTCCGAGTAGACCAGTGTATTTCCATAAAATGTTAGACCTTTTGTATAACTAACTTTTCCTCTTATACCATCTGTACTCTGGGCAACAGGTTGTCGATGGAACGTCATTTTGTCATCCTGTAATAATACAACAATAAGAATGATATAAAGTAACACTAAAAAATTTTAGTTAAATCATAAAATATTACAGTTTAAACTGAAATGAAACAGTCAAATCTTAACTTCGTGAAATAGCTGCCTACATATACTACAGTAAATGACAGAAATACAATTTCCGCACCTTGACAAAAATATTGAGCGATCTGTCTTCTGCATTCCATGCGTGCTTGAGTGAAGCCTCTCGTGGGATGGGCGGCATCTTGAGGAGGAAGTCTAACCGTTTGGGGCAGGTATAATCCGAGGACATTATTTATATTATAAATAAATAAATAAATCAAATATAAAAACATACACATACAAAATACTACTAAGATATAATTTTAAAAAATATAAAAAATTGAGTGAAGTGTTTTTCGTTTATTCGTTTCTTAAACGAACAGTGCAAAATGCTAATTCAACTACATAAATTCCTCGATATTTATAGCACAATTGATAAAAGATTTTACTTTGGAACGTAAAATCCCTTCACTGCAAAAAAGTTCGTTGTCTTGCTTGTATGATCACGAACAATAACTACTGAATAACCACCGGTTCCATGTAACGTATAAAACACCATACAACAAACATACAACATGGAATTAATTAATTAGTAAATAAATATACATAATAAATATATATATAATATATATATATATATATATATATATATATATATATATATATATATATATATATATATATATATATATATATATATATATATATATATATATAATATATATCATCCCCCATGATAATATATATCATAATAAATGGGTTTCATTGAGAAAAATATATTTATATTTAACTATGAAACCTTTAATTTATCTTTATTTTAATTATCCTTCTGTAATTTTTATCATGTTTTATCTTCTATTTTTACTTAATTTAATATTTATATATATAACAATGATAATATATATATTGCTATTTATTTGTTATTATTATTATTCAACTAGATGTATATATAATATAATAATATAATAATAAAAAACAAAAACAATTATTTTACAAAAAAATTCATTTCATTTTTATCCTAAATAAAATAAACTTATAAATGTAATAAAAACGTCAATTTCAATAAAATTAAGAATTGTTCAGTATGTTTCTTTTATATCCAATTTTTTTAGTGGGATATATAGTTATTACAAAAAAGAATTATTAGATTTAAAATTATAGGTAAAATAAAAAGCTGATATTCGACTTAATAATTTTTTTATTTAATTCAAATAGTAATGATATGAAATAGTACAAAAAAATTTGGTATATTCCAAGTATGTTGTAAATATTTAATTAATTTTATATTATATCTAATATTTTCTTTTGAAAGAAGTATATACAATAAATCAGTGAAAAAATCCTGGTATTGAATAATTCTTAATTTTATTAAATTCATGTTTTTATCACATTTATTATTTTTTTATAATATTAATATAATATATATATATATATATAAATAATACATATTTTAATTAGTTTATAATTATTTTTTCATTAAATTATTTTATATAGGTATAATTATTTTATATATAAAAATAATAATATATATTATTTATCTTTATATATATTATTTATTATTATTATATTTAATATTAGATTAATTAATTAATAATATGTATTTTTATATATATTATATTAATATTATTTATAAGCAAATAATAAATTATGAAAACGTTAATTTAATAAAATTAAGAATTATTCAGAAATTTCATTCATCCGATTTTTTTTTTTGTTTTTTTTTTTTTTTTGGCGAAAAAACATAAACTCCATTAAAACCACTATTTTTTTTTTACCCAAAGTTGGGATTTTTTTCTCTGGCATTGTTAATTTTTGTTTTTTTAGGGTAAAAAATTTATTTTATAACTTGGATCTATTTTTCGATACAAAATGCATTTTAACTATTAAGTCGATATTACTTTTGCTACAACACGCATAGTTTTTGTTATTATTTCATTTTTTTTTTAATAATATAACTTTTAATTATTCTTCTATATATTATTATTATTATATATAAATTAAATAACTTTTTTTTTTTTTACATATAAATAAATAAATAAATATAAGAAAATATAATAATACCCATTTTTACATTATATACAATTTACAGTCTTGTATAATAAACGATAAACTGTAAAAGTAATATTTTCTTTGAAAGATAATAAATTTAACCATTTCATAATATTAATATTACTGTTATTAATGCATATCTTTATACATTTCTTGGAATATTGATTAAAAATTAAAAATTATATATAAAAGGCTCGCATTAAAAGACTGCCTTATTGTTCTAACTGGACTAGTTAGTGGTGGCGAATACGCCCTCATATCTACATTGTATCACAGTGAACCAAGCGCCCCCCCCCCCCCCCCCCCCAAAAATTTTTGAAGATATATTGGTAGATTATATAGTGTCGGGAATGGTGATAATTTTGAAAAAAAAATCAATTCTAACCGTTGTTTTCGTAAAAGGATTTTTGGTAGATTATATAGTGTCGGGAATGGTGATAATTTTGAAAAAAAATCAATTCTAACCGTTGTTTTCGTAAAAGGATTTTACCATCAAGTTTCCCCGGTTCAGAACCAAAAAATATAAAAAAGAAGATATATAAGACATATACTATTACTCAATAATGACTGTCACTACTAACAACTTAATTTTGAAAATATTTGAAAATTTAGATAACCACGAAAATGCTATATTGGGTAAAGAATGTTTTATTTAATAATATTTAAATTATTGATGGTTAGCGGTCAGAGGATAAAAACTTTGGAAGAAATAAATCAACAAGAAAAGACAAGAAAATGCGGATCATCAACGAAGTGAACAATACGTTTACCATCATCGTTTGGAAACAAAAACATTGTCGTGTATTTTCCCTCAAATTGTCGCAGACGACATTGATATTAATTTTGTTGATAAAATCAAAAATATAATGCATGCAAACAATGTAACAACGTTTAAAATAGTAATTAATAATGAAGAAAATATTGAAGATGAAACAAAAATTATACAATTGATGCTACTCATTTATTAATGAAACATAGATATTCTAAAACTATAATGAATGGAAAATGGAAATATCCAGTTGTACTGGAAAATACTAGAGATTTAAATTTTTCCATTTCACCCAATGAAGAAATAAAAGTGCCAATGATGAAAAGGACTTATACTACTATAAAAACGTCATTGTCAATGAATTTTGGCGATTTGACATGTAACGTTTATCGTTTTCCATATACGACCAATGGCGTCGTTATGTTGACCATTTTACCGAGTGAAATATCTACAGCTAAGGAATTAACCAATCATATTATCCCCAATATGGGTAATGTTATAAAAATGATAAATGAATCAGGAGTAGACATCCGTTACGATAATATTTATATGCCCAAATTTAAATTTGAACGTTCTTACAAATTAAACGGCGCGTTAAATAAAATACCCGAATTAAGTTTATTCATAAAAGATGGAGCGAATTACCACAAAATGTTTAAAAAGGATTCTATTTGCGGCCAAAGCATGCGGTTTATTTATTTTGAATCGAAGGTGGAGATTGAAAATGACGAAACTGGAACGAAAGTTAAGGCTGTGGGGTTATGTTGTATGACGGATTCGTGTTGCGTTCAGGTTCAGAATAACATTTATTTAGATAGACCCTTTGTATATTGTATATGCGATGAAATAAATAATAGAATGTTTATATTTGGCACAATTACAAAACCTGAATATGAATGAAAATATTTTTGGATAAAATCAAATTCTTTGGCAATACATTTTCCTAATATTGAGTTAATATTGTTTTAGTTAAAGGCTTTTGTGTACTTAATGTCAAAGAAGCATCATTTGACTTCCATGGTTGTATATGAATTTTTATTGCGAATATTATATTCAAAATCAATATAACAATGTTTATCTTTGAATGAACAATTAATTTTATAGTGAGTTTTTAAAATTAATTTTGCTAATTTCGATACGCATGTAATACTCTTTTTGAAAAATGTATATAAAAAAATGTAAAGATTTGAATCATCACAATAAAAGAATTTTGATAATTCTGCTATAGTATTGCCGTCTCGAAAAATATGTTGTTTAATTAACTTTCCTATAGTTTGTCTATGAAGATGGTGATTTGAATTTGCCGTCACCTTTCTTTGAATCGAAAATTTACGACGTTGACGTTGACAACGATGTCTCTTAAACAAAGGAATGATATCTTCAGCAAAAAGGTTAATAATGTCGTATATACCTTCAATTGAATTATTAGTAGATGATAACTAATATTGCTAGGGTATGATTAATTACATTTGTATCTAAGTTTTTATTCCCATGCCTTTAGTTATATTTCCTAATATATTTTTCATTTTCTGATACATAACTGTTCAATAGCATCAATACCGATATATTTTGCCATAGATCTTTGTCTTTTTTTTTTAATTAAAGGAAAGATTAATAAAATAATATAAGTGTGGTATATATATATTATTATATATATAAATATAAAATATAATATATATATTATATGTATTTATTAATTTAATTAATTAATTCCATGTTTGTATGTTACCTGCCATTATATAAATGCGGGTGATTTTCTTATAGGGTGCCTTACTGTTCTAACCGGGCCAGTCAGCGGTGGTGTCTCACATCTTTCACCTTCATTG
The DNA here is from genome assembly GCF_015104395.2 of Macrobrachium nipponense. Lineage (NCBI taxonomy): Eukaryota > Metazoa > Arthropoda > Malacostraca > Decapoda > Palaemonidae > Macrobrachium > Macrobrachium nipponense. The sequence goes on along the minus strand of NC_087217.1, from coordinate 74,836,783 downwards.
TATTGTGAAATCTACAACAGACGACTCTAAATCATCATGTTGATACTAAAATAGTGAAGGAAATTTGGAAAGATTGCAAATTGCACAAGAATTAGGGAAAATTGACATATGTGCAGGAATCATGTGACAAGTGCAAAAGCGAACGAGGCGAAGAATACAATGAATTGTGCCAAAGGCTAGATGAACTCGACAACGATGATACTTCGAAACAATAGAGGGTCTCGAATTTCGTTATAAAATTCGTGTATGAACGAAAAAATATGTGATTACTTGAAAGCGGATGATTCACGTACTGAGGGGATGCTCGAAGGTTTAATGAAGAATATAATGAAGCTGTTAAGAGGGTAAAGGAGTTATTTAATGAGTTTTAAACAAAGACAATGGAACAAATTAACATTAGTCAGTTCCGGAATGGGATAGGATATGTGTTTCTTGGTATTGATGGTAATGAAGACCTTGTTGAAGCATTTGAAAAAATAAGTGTACATATACCTGAAAGGGCGCGTGAAAAATTCGAGGAAATTAGAAAAAAAATATATGATCTTTATGAAGAATACGATGACGACTGTTATCAATTTGTTATGAAGGAGACAGCGCAGTAAATAAAAAACTAGCAGTAATCTGCGTTTTCTTTTCCTATTATTAATATTAAGGATATATTTTTTTTATATATTATTAGTTTTAAAACCTAATTCTTTACCTTTCAAATAATAATAATGGAATAAGTATTCTTATCCGCCGAAAACCATACCAATTTTAAGTTAAAAGGATAACGCATTTAGCTTAAAATTAACATTATTAAGTTAAACGCTCAAGATTTTACGTTTAAACTAAATCGTCTTTTATTTTAGTCGCCCGTTAGACCTAAAACATCATTTTCCTTATTAGTTACAACATATATATATATATATATATATATATATATATATATATATATATATATATATATATATATATATATATATATATTATATAATATATATATATGTGTGTGTGTGTGTGTGTGTGTGTGTATGTGTATATATATATATATATATATATATATATATATATATATATATATATATATATATATTATATATATATATATGATATATATATATAATATATATTTATATTATATATATATATATATATATCTATATATATATATATATATATCTATATATATATATATATATATATATATAGTATATATATATATATATTATTATTATATATATATATATATAATATATATATATATATTATATATATATATATATATATATATATATATAAGCTACTCCACGATATCACTGACATGTAGTTCCACGTACTGAACATGCAATTTGTATGTTTTCAATCACGTTGCTTTCATAGTTCCGAACAAGAATCGAGAGGCTGATCATTCAGGTTGAATGTCTGGAGCCGGTTGAGTATTCATTCTACAGAGGATGACTCCAGCATCACGCTACCTCATAGAAGCGCTGAATCTCGATTACCGGATGCGAAAAGAATCTCTCTCCTAGCATAACACTAAAGATGCTGAATCGCCTTCTTGATTACAACGCTCATATTTCAATACATGTCTCCCAACGTATAATAATAATTCATATCGTAATCTATATCTCTCTCTCTCGCTCCTCTTCCCTCCTATCTATAAGAATATACTATATAAGTATCCCTATCTTATATTATATAATATAATTATAATATTATATATATTAATATATAATATAATATATAAGTAATATATATATATATATAAGTACTATAGTTATACATACTATAGAATAAAATATAATATATCTATATAATATTTATATTATACATGGATCATAATGGTATATATGTCTTTTATATAATATTAGTATATAAAGATGAGAGTATTATAGATATATTTATATATATATATATATATAGATATTATATAATATACTTATTATTAGTATACTATATTTATATAGTACATGAATCATCATACTATATTATTATGATAAGCTATCATATCAATATATAACATATAGGTAAATTATAGAGTACTATTATAATACAATATTGTCATATATATTAATATATATATACCTGATATATTAGAATATTAATATAATATGTAATATACGTAATAATATTATAGAATAAAGGATGGCTGAATCCTCAGACTTAATTATAAGATTCAATAGATCGCGAGATCCTACTTCATTTTCCCCGATAATTAGTTCCTTATTGGGTACCTTTTACTTTATCCTGATTATGTCATGAGTGCTTTCACTGCGTTAATAATCTAAGGATCTATGCCCATGATCTCACTCATCGACGCTCTTTTATCAATTTATCCATTAAGCTATATTCCCCTTCCTATCTTGCTATTAATTAGAAACTTCACAAAGAAAGAGAGAGAGAGAGAAGAGAGAGAGAGAGAGAGAGAGAGATCATCGTCGAAGGAAAGAAAGATTATCTATTTTCACAAAGCTGTAACGAAAATAATTTATTTTTTAACTTCAACTGTAATTTCCTATTAAAGAGAGGAAAGAGTTTTATTGTTATCACACAAGACTAAAGAATCGGTTTTCATTTTGGTTCTGTTACTCCTCCACTTTGTCTGGTAATATATAGTGACGAACTGTTTCCTCTACAATTTCATAATTAGGAAAATACTGTTCACAATTCATCTCTCTCTCTCTCTCTCTCTCTCTCTCTCTCTCTCTCTCTCTCTCTCTCTCTCTCTCTCTCTCTCTCTCTCTCTCTTAGTCAATATAGAAAGCCCTATAGTAAAACATTTAACATTTAACTTGTTTAGATAAAAAGAAAACATCATAAAGCTTTGGAAATTTGTTGTTAGCAACAGAAACTTCAATTATTTAATTAGTTTTAATATAGTCAGGCGTAATGCATTTAATTTCGTTTTCTCTTGTCTATAACGTTTAAGATTCACCAAGACTAATAATCATTTCCTTGTAACAATTGGCAATTAGTTTAGTTTATGCAGAGTTTTGTGATGATTGTTTCAACGTAAATGTGAAAATTATTTCTTTTCATGATTAGTGAGCGTACCATTACCGCTACTGGTTATAAACTGTAAATAGTAAATGAACTTGGAAAATCTATCTGTCAGTCATCCTGCTCTGTGGTAAGTAAAAGTCTATGAATGCTCTCTCTCTCTCTCTCTCTCTCTCTCTCTCTCTCTCTCTCTCTCTCTCTCTCTCTCTCTCTCTTATTTGAATTCTGTTTCTCCCTGATCCTTTTCTTGTGCGTTTGCTCTTCCTCTGCCCAATATTTTTTTGAAGCAGACGTTAAGCCTACTTCATCTTTAAGTGTGAATGATGTGCGTCGTGGTGGAAACAGAAAGAGCGAAAGAGCAAGTGAGCGAAACTTCACAAGTCTATGTCGGCATTCTTAAGGGATTTTTAAAGTGAAAAGTTTAATATTGCCAAGAGATGCAATTTCTCAAAGAGATTATCTACAGATTATTCATTACTAAACATAACGTTTTTATTAAGTGGTGGAAGAGAATATTGATGCTATGTAAACTGTATATGATAAGTATATTATCGTATAATATTTCACACATAACAAATGATTCTATAAAGTTTAATCTTAAGGATAGGAGCTGGTCCTTCTATCACAATCTAAGTTTCAGAAAGGAAATCTCGCGTGGAATTTTATATTTTCTTATTTTCACTCCTGTGTGTGTGGATTCCTCTATACGAATTCATACAATTTGCTTCTATTAGGCTTCTTGTCCGTGAAATGTAGTTTCAAGAGGGCGAGGACGTTAGTTATCTGGTGCCGAGTCTTCTGTGTGAAACTAGTTCACACACCAGGCCCTTGGATTAAGGTCCCTTGAATAAATAAGGGCAGCTAGAAACTTGGCCATCACCCTGGCTCCCTCTTCCCTTCTAGAAATTTCTGCTTTACCATCAGGAGTATTGAGATGGTGCCAGCAACTTGTGGGATCATTACTGGACCTATCTTTCCTTGAAGATGACTTTATTTACGTCTAATTTGACTAATTTTGATTTCTTGTTTTATATTTAAATTTATGAGATAACTGTTTTCATTTTGAAAAAAAAGAAAGGTGGTATCTACGTATACCTACAAAAAAGAGGGTAAAGGGATGTCTGTATGAGTTCCAACAAAGTACACAGAGGTCAATTTTAGCTTCGGCAGAGTCAAATATGATTTCTGCGGTTACTTGGCAACCAATCAGTGGTCACAGATTACAATCTTATTGTGCTTACTGTAAAATTAAAAGAGGCTACATTGCAAAGCCAGATAAATTTAAATTTCAGAAAATTTAATAGTAAACATTGTCCTCAGGAAAAATTGCAGATAATGCCACATCGTTGTGAAGTCTGATATTACATGTATGAAATTTTAAAGTTATATCCAATTTTCAAATAAATAACACAAGGAAACAACATGACCAGTTTTGTATAAGATGTCTGTGGGGATAACTTTAGATTGTGTAAAGCTGACATGAATTGCTGCAAATGGTGAGACACCACACAACAATGCAGATAAACATTAACAATGACTTTGCTCATCCACAAAAGCAAATTAACAGGGATAAAAGCCACGCCAAAGACATCCTGCGATGAATGAATAAATGGCTTCAAACGGAAATGGGTAAAGGAAAATTTGTCGTCCTTAGATGTATCAATTAATCTTAAGAGACAAAATAGATAAGCCTTCACAGCATATGGAAAGTCCACTTTCACTATCTCTTATATTCATTTCCTAAGCTACCACGATGTCTCTGCAACCTATTTCTCACCTGGCTTACAATATGTTCAAATGGGTACTTGGAAAAAGAAATTGATCTGATCCGTCAACATCTAACGCAACTGCTCTACCCACCGCATATTATCGAAAATGTTATCAGAAACTGAATAAAATAGACTACAAAGGTCCCACTAACAAAAGACAAATAGGTGTTCCAGAGAATACGCCCACCAGACCTCGAGTCTGGTGGGCGTATTATCTGGAGCATATATATATATATATATATAGATATATATATATATATATATATATATATATATATATATATATATATATATATATATATATATATATATATATATATATATATATATATATATATATATATTAAAAAGCCTAAGAGCAAATATATATATATATATATATATATATATATATATGATATATATATATATATATATATATATATATATATATATATATATATATATATATATATATATATATATATATATATATATATATATATATTTGCACTTAGGCTTTTTAATTGTGTATATATATGTACAGCTGGACATGAAACTATTTTTAAAAATATAAATAAGGATTTAACAAAAGAACAGCAAGAATTTTCAGCACTTAAAAAAAAAATACCGATTAAGAAGCCACTGAGCACAAACTATGGTCAACTATTTCTCATCTATTTTTTACGGGTGAATATAGGAAGACTTTACTTGATATTTAAGAGTTCGGCAAAGTTTAGTGGACAATTACCCTGGCATTCATGAATAATGTTTAGAGTACTTTATCCCGGCCAAGACAATGGATTAATGCTGTGAGTTAAGAGACAAGGAATATCCACGTGGTGAATAATCCGTATTTGCCACCTATACATATCTAATTCCTATTGATTTGTGCGCGATAGGGCCACACTCGTGTGATATAAAAACTTGAATGCTGCGTGTCTAAGTATTGACATATCAATGTGTGTGTGTATATACATATATATATATATTATATATATTATATATATATAGATATATATATATATATTATATATTATTATATAATTAGATATACATATATATATATATATCATATATAATATAAGTATATATATATATATATATATATATATATATATATCTATGTATATATATATATATATAAAGAAGGGAATTTTGGCATCATGTATTTCGAAATTTTCACCTTATTTTCTCTTAAAATAAATATTTTAAGAATAACAATATAAAATTAGTTTTACGAGACTCACTTAAATTTGGCAAAGGTTTTTTTAAGCATTTTTCCTGAAGGCCTTTGTTCCACTCATTTTCAATTGGCAATAAATCACTCCTATTTCCTTCACAGACTGTCACGCATAACCTTTTCATCGGCTAAAATACCATATGCTTTCACCTATTGATGAGCCCTGAATTATGCAATTTTTTTCATAGTGTCTTATCAAAACGCTCGTATGTTAAATCGCCCGCTTTTATAATTCTCGACCAGCATCTCATTCTAAACTATCTTTACATTATCAGACTTTACGTCTATTCTCATCGTTTTTCCTAGTGTCCAAGACAGCAACTTTTACCTTCTTTTACTTCGAATTTTCACTGAATGTGAAAGACGGGACAGAAATAAAATGGATGAGAGAGAGAGACAGACGGGTGCCAAATTCCGGAGCAAGTGAAAGTCCAACCAAACTAATTATTAAAGTGATTTATCGATAGGTTTCTCACATCATTTTACCTCCATGAACTGCTTCCCTTCAATTTTAAACGACATATACACACCCGTCTCTGCATTACATATCTTCTAGTTCTCTCCTACGCTCTGTGAAGATATAAACACCCAAATAACGGAACAATAATTACCGTAGAGTCTTGCGTGTAGGGAATTTACACCCCTTCTGCATTAAGCAAAAATTTTCTGCTCTTCATTTCCCCTCGATGGATTATTACCGATCGACTCCCTCTCATATGCATACTTTGGTTTATTTTCTTAACAACTGACCAATCAGGAGACGGTCTTATGTTTATTTACCTATTTCACGATTAAATGTACCAGTACCTCAAGCCCTGTACACGTGAGGGAATTTGCAAATTTTTGCTTTATAAAGTCTACCAATTTTGGACATAAAAATACACCAGCGCATAGGTCGAACCTCCTCTCAACTAACTGCAGATTAATATCTATCTTTTCACTAATTCCAGATAATCAAATTGACTTTATAAATCATTATCCCAATCCAAATTTACGCTTGCATTTCATAACTAACTATTATTATTTCTTATCATCGTGGATTTGTTTACTATATGTTCAGTAGTCCATCTGTATCCATTTAGATCTTTTTTATTAGAGACACACTAAAAATTACCTTACGAATAAAATCATTTTTAAAATCTGTATCCCAATTCTAATGGGTGTTTATACCTTATTCTGCCTTGTGATGAATAGACAATGATGGATGACTCCTTTGAATGGTTTAGATTTATCTACTTGCAATTATGTGGCAGTGAAAAAACCAAAATCCCTCTTCAGGAATCCCCTTACTCTTACATAATTTAGTAAAATGGGAATTGAGCGAGAGACAGAGTCACGCACCATACGAGCAAATAATGGGAAACCGAAATCAAGACATCTGACAGAAGCAATGCTCTTTACATTCTCATGCGAAATGAAAATTTTACTTTCATGTGGAGAAAAGCGAGGGGACTAATTATAATAGAGAAACAGATCCTTAAATATAGCTAATGAAAAACTAAGAATACCCTCCGGGCATGAAGAGTACGAATGAATATAGTTGAAAATTGATGATTCAAGAATGAACGAAGAGGTAAAAGCGAAAGTAGAGGCCAACTCCTGTTACGAAAATAAAAGTATAAGTTACTTTTGGAGATTTAATCAGTGAGAATAATGTTTATCGAGCATTGCAGTCAGTGGAGAAACGAATCCACATTTATGTAAATGAACAGATTCCCGAAAGCTATCCTTGCAGTTTTGAATTTAAATATATGTACATTTACATAACTGTGGATTTGTTTCTCCATTTGAAGATTCGTGCTACTATGAGGGCTTTTTAATTAATTGCCATCAGTTCTAAAACCTTTTTATTCGGTAAGAGCTTTGGATCGGTTACAGGATCTATAATTTTGTTTACCTATACTGTTACAATATTCTAAAGGGTCATATCTACCCAGATGTGCTGCATTTTGTTACTCTTATTCGTAACCGCAATATTTTCGTTTAATGACTGAGGAGCAGTTTTTCAAACATTTTCGTGACTCAGCCATGACTTGATTTTGTTCCTTTTTTTCTTAGGGGGTTGGGGGGCGGGCGTCGTTGGGTGGGTAGTTGCTTGTGTTCATTTTGAAAAGGTTTAACTTCATGACATGGGATGGCCATGATTGACGAAAGAATCTTTATGAATTCAGATCAATAAATTAACAATAATGGTTTATGAACACAGAGATGTAACTGTATCGCTGAAAAGACTGGATTCAAGATTGAATACTATACCTTTTTATGTATTGGTTTAGAAAATGTTGAATACTTAAAAATAAGTTAATCTTCATTTCCGTTGAAATATGTGATAAGTTATACTTGCCATACGTTTAACAGCAATGACAACCTGGCTACTTAAATCTAGGCAAAGGGTCAGGTTAGGTTGGGGGTTGAGCAGCTGTTGGTCATTCCTTTTAGAATTGGCTTACTTGGCTACTCCGTCATTTTGGATGAAGCGTTCTACTATGAGATTCAGGGCTTCTGTAACACGGTTTTTTCGCAATAACTTTTTATCCATGCATTTCATAAATATAACGCTTATTCAGAATACATATTATATCTACACATAAATTTTGACTGTATTCTGCATTACGTAGGTTAAATAAATTTGGTACTTATAAATGTAAAAGTGAACTACTTTTTTGTAAGACGGCGCCAACTTTACTCAGAGAAAAGGTTTCGAACGCACTCGTTACGTAACTTATGACAGCATTTCTTCCCTCTTTCTCGATGGATGATTGGCTATACGTAACGAAGGCTATACCTCTGGCAACAATGACATGCAAATTTAAATACAAGCAAAGCAGTACACCTTTATGAACTCGGGATGGAACCTCTCCACTGATAATTGTCATAATGAACAAACCAACAAAATATGTTAATAAATACAAAAACACTACGATTATTAGTCTAACTCCCAAAATAGGTTTCCTAAGAAATTACAGTCTACTTTATAGGTCACAATCAGATTGACAAGATGTAGGGAATAGCTGTTACTTTTCAAAAACATAGTAGACAAGCTTGATTTGATAACTGCTATATCCAATGTCAAGCAATGTTTATTTATTGGCTATCTAACTATTTATTGAAAAAAAAAAATAGCTGGTACCGTATAGTGGCTTTAAACCTTCACCAATAATTATCGTCAGAATGATGACTTCATGAGGCTCCACCCACTTTCGCCTCGTTATAATTCAGGATAATACTGAAGGCTACCATGGGCACTGTTGGATTAGAAAATTTAACATCTGTCTATAAAAACTAATTTCTCGAGTAGTTGTAAGAAGTGATAAATGATCCTTAAGGATCCCAGCAGTTGGCTTAAACGTTTAATTCATGTATATTACTGCTATACTGTTGCGGTACTTCTGCTACAGTAGTATTACTACGCTAGCACTGATACCCCACCCACATCTATGTATCGTCCCGCCATTCATAAAGTCTTTGGGTTTCAGAGCTGATTGAGTTTCTGTCTGGTGGATGGGCGGGGCAACATTTCGTCAAAAGGTGTGTTTACCTTCCTTACGTAATGAATGTTTTTCGACTCTTGGCTCGTAATCATTGGCCATGGCGTCGGTTAGATCATTTTTACTCTATAAAAATTAAAACTATCGGGTTTAGGTTATTGATAATGCTCACAAAATTTGTGTGTGGTTGTAAAATATACATACGTCAACTTTCAGCTACATCCGATGCTTTGTCAAGGAGCAAAGTCCAAAAAACCGTGTTACAGAGACCCTGAATCTCATAGTAGGTTATGTTAGCGCAGTTTAGGCCTCAATCGCTAGGCCCAAGTACATCTTTTAGCACGTTAGTTAGGGGGCGAGGGAGTTTGTCAAGAAAGGCAATCCCATACCTATGTTGCACCCCTGGTTAAATTAGGTTGTAGCTAAATGTTTCACTTACTTAATTTCCCTCCATTGAAAAACTCCAGTGTTCATTTGTACGTATATTCAGGAAGAATGCCATTGTGATGTTATAATTCATAGCGATATAATATACAGACAAATTACCAGTGAGCAGGTAGGATTTTATGATACAATAATGAATAAGAGCAAAACAAAGAAAAGGTGCTTGGGACCAATACAGAGCAATGATTATAATATCACTGGAAAAATTGGAAGATCATACATTATGAAGACAAATTCTTGTTACTTACATACCTACAGAAAATTTAAAACTATGAATATATGATGTGAAAGGAAGACAAATTGAATTCAGATAATAAGATGTGGTAACATCAAAACCAAGGTTACGTAAGTAAAATGAAAAAAATTGTATGTGAGGTCTTATAATGAAACTCAAATGGGATTCTGCGTTCAATTAACTACACTGGAGTTCAATCGATAAAAGAAAGGATTTAGAAATTAAAAGGTCTTGGTAAGAGAGAGAGAGAGAGAGAGAGAGAGAGAGAGAGAGAGAGAGAGAGAGAGAGAGAGAATTATAGGATATGAGGAAGCCTTTATTTTTATTTTTTCTTAATTACGATCAGTGTTTTAGATATTCCCTGGTATTCACTAGATTACGGTCACGTCTCAAAGTCTACACAGCAAAGTAAAGGATTACTGAAGGCGTCTTTTTCAGATTGAAAACATCCTTGTTCTACCTCACTGCGGTATATTAGTTCAGTCCTGGAAAGAAATAAAACTTCGAATCACAATTCTAAGACGTATCAACTAATTCATTATTCCGAACTGCCTTTATTACGGAATATTCAAATTCACTGGCAAACTCGCGCATTTCTGAATGAGTGCCACGAAAGTTGAGAACAAGTTAGAGCCAATTTCAACCGCCAGAAAGACTGAAGTTCCTGCTGGATATATGTGGTGGGAAGCCGTTCAACCGGAAACAAGTTTATTTCAATTATTATCTTCGTGAGATTTTACGAAAAGATTTGTCTCTCTGTCCGTAGATTCACTTTAGTACTGATGAGAACAAGAAAATAAAGAGCTAAACAGCAATGCTAATTGAACTGAAGACCCTCGGCAAACTTCAAATTCATATGTCGACGCTTCCCAAAAAATCATCCGAGAAGAAAGAAAAATTAATATTAACCTTTTCATTAAGAAGCCATTTAACGTAATGAAGGACTGATTTCTACTGGAAGATCTAGAATGCCATTAAGGAACATTGTAACCTACCACTGAAATGGATCTTCTCGTACAACAGGCTCAGGTTTAACCGAAATGTCAGTTACATAAAAGAAAACTAATATTGTAGTGCCATTAGAAGGTTTGATAGTGAAGTATCCCCAAGTACTTAGAACGCTACTGAATATGTTGAACAGTTTTCCTATTTCACATTTTTTATCTTTTGTTTCGTTGTTCAGTAAATAAAACAAATATCAAGGATCAGAACAAGGAATTAATGTTTTCATTAGCAGTAATCCTGATTTAAGGGACTGGTGTCATATATTGAGGAAAAATTTTGAAAGTCTATCTGAAACGCAAATGATAAAACATTACCACTCTAATGAACTCAGTTTTTTCTCCAGGTATTGTAACACAATCTTTAGCTATCAAATGAGACTTAGTTTAGCTCTTTATCTCTAATAGTATTACAGCAGTAGCCGTTTCTACGGATTCATACTAATTTTTTTTTTTTTATTGAAGATTTTGTCTTCAGCAGCTAGGAACAGAATTAGGTGGAAATAGTCTTTCAGTAAAATTTTCAGTCAGTTATATAAGTTTTTGTAACCCAAGTCAATGCTTGAGGAACAGTCTCTTATGATGTATGATGTTTAGTGCAGATCCAGAATCACTGGCTAACTGTAACCACGTTGATTGGTGACGATAGATTTTTCCACGGGAACTAACCTGAAATACTTAAATAGTGTTTTTTTCCGGTTTAGAAAGCTTCCTCAACTAACGGCATCTAGCGAAACAAACAAAAGAAAAACAGATAACTGACATATAAAGCTATATCTGATAAAGGACATGCATGTCTTATTTACCAATTGAAACGTTAAATGAAAATAGAACATTTGTTTTTTTTCCTGATAAAAAAAAATATCAAATGAAAATTAGATTACTCATTTTATCAGAAGATTTTTTTTTTCAAAATAAAGTCTAAAATGGAAAGAAAATATCCCTCCAAGTAAATATGTTCTCATCGACTCTTTCTACTCATTTTTCTCCTCTGCTGAGATAAACTTTCCTGAATATGGAAGCAATTCTCTCAGCTTCTAAGAGAGTCTCTTAAATATTCTTTCCGGCAAGTTGTTGCAGTTTACAGGGGAATGAAGATGAGAGCTAGACCGTCTTCACGAGCCACTACTGTTCAAGGGAAGTGGACTACTATGATAGAGATCCTCTCTTGAGGATAAGGAGTAAGAGCGTAGGAAAGGAGTTTGGGAGGGTGCGGCTGACGCTGACATTGCCCTTCTCTGTGGCAGTTGTGTCTGTTCCCAATATTACCTGAAAGGTAATATTGGAAAACTTTTCAAAGATGGAAATGGAATATGGGATAGATTTACAACTTAGTTTCTTAGACTTTGTAAGAATATGGGCAAAACTTGTATGCTGCTAGATTGTTCAGAAGTTTTAGTCAGATATTTGATGATTATGAATAAATATTTTATGAGTCATTGCTTTTGTGAATACTCTGAACTAGAGTGAGATTAGAAAAGTTCAGTACTGGTGTGCGAAGTTCGATTTAACTTGAAAAACTAATACCCCACCACTGAATGCATGTTCTGTATGGAATTATAAGGGATCAAAGGTATTTGTCAGCTCTAATACTTTAATTGAAATGATTATGCATTTGAACATTGAGATGCAGTGCTATCACGCCTGTTTATGAATCTTTATAGTCCTTGTGAAAGCCCTCACAAGGTATATCATAGATGGTCCCAAATAAAAATGTAAATTATTGTAAAGTAAGCTGTGTAGAATGGAATGCACTTGTTGATTAATAATTCCCCATTACAAAAGCAGTTTTCCTTTAAAGGGATGAGTCTAATAATGGAAGAAGAAGAAGAAGAAGAAGAAAAAGAAAGTATATATGTGCATATATATATATATATATATATATATATATAACACACACACACGCACACACACACATACACACACACACACACACACACACACACACATATATATATATATATATATATATATATATATATATATATATATATATATATATATATATATATATATATATATATATATATAACTTCGTTAACTTGATTTTCATACAGCTGCAAAATCAGGAGTACATCCTACATCAAAATTATTCCCAAAGCATGACTGATACGTTATATAAAGTATACCATTCTATGGTACCCAGGATACATTGTCGTACCATCTGAAGTTAGCGCTGTTTCCTTTCTAAATCTTCTGTCACTTAATCAGTTTAATGTACATATACTGCGTTATATATCTTTCATACTATGAAAAATATCTTATGTCATTTCTAAACACATTTATTGAAACATAGAACATAAAAATTAAAGATTGTAATGTCCTTGCCTGTTGCGTCCGCAAGGTTAACTTACAAAATTGCACCACCTGTTCAAATAAGGAAGGACAGCGCATTCCTTTCAGCCTTATAAACAAGTGAAATGGAATTTCTTATTTCCTTTATATTGAATAAAAATTATGGGACACGATATTCTATTTTCGTGCAGTTCTCGGTCAAAAAGAACTTATGAGGAAGTATGAGATATATATAATAGACAATTAACATTTAACACTATGTTTCAGTAATGAGCTAAGTCAGGGAAAATACTATTCATTCGTGGACTTACCATTCCATCCTGCATATCACACGAATGTATGCATATATATTTAAATGCATCTTACTCTACCAATTGTCAGGTGACGATGCAACTATTTTCAATAGCTCTCTCACTGAGATGTGCGCATGGATCGCGGAATTTAAATTCGTGTCATATGCACTGTCAAGCGTGATCAGTGGGGAAAAAAAGAAAGATCAATCATAGAATCAAATGAGTTCATGTATAATTGAGAAGCTGAAAACTTCATGTCAACAAGTGCTAAGTAGTCAGGCGTTAAATAACATTTTGTGTTCTGTTCTTTATATCTTCATTTAGCTTTCATTTCATGTATGTTATTGAAAGTCTAACTGATTATAAATTATTATTATTATTATTATTATTATTTTGCTCTATCACAGTCCTCCAATCGACTGGGTGGTATTTATAGTGTGGGGTTCCGGGTTGCATCCTGCCTCCTTAGGAGTCCATCACTTTTCTTACCATGTGCGCCGTTTCTAGGATCACACTCTTCTGCATGAGTCCTGGAGCTACTTCAGCCTCTAGTTTTTCTAGATTCCTTTTCAGGGATCTTGGGATCGTGCCTAGTGTTCCTATGATTATGGGTACAATTTCCACTGGCATATCCCATATCCTTTTTATTTCTATTTTCAGATATTGATACTTATCCATTTTTTTTCTCTCCTTCTCTTCAACTCTGGTGTCCCATGGTATTGCGAAATCAATGAGTGATACTTTCTTCTTGATTTTGTCAATCAACGTCACGTCTGGTCTATTTGCAATTATCACCCTATCTGTTCTGATACCATAGTCCCAGAGGATCTTTGCCTGATCGTTTTCTATCACTCCTTCTGGTTGGTGCTCGTACCACTTATTACTGCAAGGTAGTTGGTGTTTCTTGCACAGGCTCCAGTGGAGGGCTTTTGCAACAGAATCATGCCTCTTTTTACACTGGTTCTGTGCAAGTGCCGGACATTCGCTTGCTATGTGGTTTATGGTTTCATTTTTCGTATTGCACTTCCTACATATGGGAGAGATGTTATTTCCGTCTATCGTTCTTTGAACATATCTGGTTCTTAGGGCCTGATCTTGTGCTGCTGTTATCATTCCTTCAGTTTCCTTCTTTAGCTCTACCCTCTGTAGCCATTGTCACGTGTCATCGCTGGCTAGTTCTTTAGTCTGTCTCATGTACTGTCCGTGCATTGGTTTGTTGTGCCAGTCCTCTGTTCTGTTTGTCATTCTCCTTTCTCTGTATATTTCTGGGTCTTCGTCTACTTTTATTATTCCTTCTTCCCATGTACTCTTTAGCCACTCGTCTTCACTGGTTTTCAGATATTGCCCCAGTGCTCTGTTCTCGATGTTGACGCAGTCCTCTATACTGTGTAGTCCTCTCCCTCCTTCCTTTCGTGTTATGTAAAGTCTGTCCGTATTTGCTCTTGGGTGTAGTGCTTTGTGTATTGTCATATGTTTCCTGGTTTTCTGATCTATGCTGCGGAGTTCTGCCTTCGTCCATTCAACTAGTCCTGCGCTGTATCTGATTACTGGCACTGCCCCTGTGTTTATGGCTTTTAACATATTTCCATATTTCCGCCGTTGAGTTTTGACTTGCGTATCGCCTTGAGTCTCAGCATATATTCTTTCCTGATCGTGTCCTTCATCTCTTGGTGTTTTATATCCCCTCCTTCCATTATTCCCAGGTATTTGTATCCCGTCTCATCTTTGTGTTTGATGTTGCTCCCATCTGGTAGCTTTATCCCTTCAGTTCTTGTTACTTTGCCCTTTTGTATGTTGACTAAGGCACATTTTCCTATTCCAAACTCCATCCTGATGTACCCAGATACAATCCTTACAGTCTGGATTAGGGTATCTATTTCCTTGATGCTCTTACCATACAGCTTGATGTCGTCCATGAACATCAGATGGTTAATTCTGTTGCCTCTTTTCTTGAGTTGTTACCCGGCATCCATCTTCTGTAGTACTTTTGTCATGGGAATCATGGCTAACCCGAAGAGTAGTGGGGGCAGTGAGTCTCCCTGGAAGATCCCTCTCCTGATAATAACCTCTGCTAGTCTTATTCCAGAACTTGTAAGTATTGTATTCCAGTTGTGCATTGTATTTTTGAGGAAGCTAATGGTGTTTTCCTCTGCCCCATATATTTTCAGGCAATCTATTAGCCATGTGTGTGGTATCATGTCGAAGGCTTTCTTATAGTCTATCCATGCCATGCTTAGGTTGGTTTTCCTTCTCCTACTGTTCTTCATTACCATTTTGTCTATCAGGAGCTGGTCTTTTGTGCCCCTACACTTCCTTCTGCAGCCTTTCTGTTGGTGGGGGATGGTGTTTGTCTCCTCTAGGTAGTTGTATAACCTTTCACTGATGATACCTGTTAGTAACTTCCACATTATTGGTATGCAGGTGATAGGCCTGTAGTTACTGGCTATATTTCCCTTACTCTTGTCTTTTTGTACTAAGGATGTTCTTCCTGTGGTCAACCATTTGGGTGCATGGTGATTTGAGATACAATGCTGGAGTTGTTCTGCTATTCGTGGGTGCAGGGCCTTGAAGTTTTTGAGCCAGTATCCATGGACTTCATCGGGACCTGAGGCTTTCCAGTTTGGCATTTTCTTTAGTTGGTGTCTGACTGTGTCTGTCGTGATCTCTGTGAATCTTTGTTTTATTCTCCCTGTTTCTTCTTCCTTGACTTCCCGGATTGCTCTATATGTTTTCCCAGAGTCTCTTACTTGGTTCGGCTTCAGGAATTTCTTGGTGGTTGTCTTCCCCTCTTAGTTGGCTGTATAGTCTTTTCTGGTTGGTTCTGAATAGTTTGTTCTGTTGGTATCCCTTATTCCTGTTCATGTACCGTTGGATGTTATGTGCTTTTGGCCTTAAGCCTCTGTTTTACATCTTCTATTGTGTTGTTTAGTCCCCTCTCTTGTACTTTGTATTTCTCGCTGAGTTCCTCCCTTGTTTTCTTGCTTATTAGCCTTTTTTCTGCCATCTCTTTCAGTTTACTCAAGTCAGATCTCATCACCATGATTTGCTTTTCCAGGCGCCTTTTTCAAGGAGGTTGCTGTTTTGGTTTCTGTTGGATTGGTTGTGCTGGTGGTGTTGGTGTTCGTATCCCCATCAGTTCTGCTACTAATCTTGCTCCTGCATATGCCAAGTTATTTGTTTCTGTGATACTGGTGGTGCGTATTATGCCCATTATTTCATTGACCTCACTTGTCTTCTCCCTTAATTATTATTATTATTATTATTATTATTATTATTATTATTATTATTATTATTATTATTATTATTATTATTATTATTATTTTATTTTATTTTTTTTTTTTTTTGCTCTATCACAGTCCTCCAATTCGACTGGTTGGTATTTATAGTGTGGGGTTCCGGGTTGCATCCTGCCTCCTTAGGAATCCATCACTTTTCTTACTATGTGCGCCGTTTCTAGGATCACACTCTTCTGCATGAGTCCTGGAGCTACTTCAGCCTCTAGTTTTTCTAGATTCCTTTTCAGGGATCTTGGGATCGTGCCTAGTGCTCCTATGATTATGGGTATGATTTCCACTGGCATATCCCATATCCTTCTTATTTCTATTTTCAGATCTTGATACTTATACATTTTTTCTCTCTCTTTCTCTTCAACTCTGGTGTCCCATGGTATTGTGACATCAATGAGTGATACTTTCTTCTTGATTTTGTCAATCAACGTCACGTCTGGTCTATTTGCACGTATCACCCTATCTGTTCTGATACCATAGTCCCAGAGGATCTTTGCCTCATCGTTTTCTATCACTCCTTCTGGTTGGTGTTCGTACCACTTATTACTGCAAGGTAGCTGATGTTTCTTGCACAGGCTCCAGTGGAGGGCTTTTGCCACTGAATCATGCCTCTTTTTGTACTGGTTCTGTGCAAGTGCCGGACATTCGCTTGCTATGTGGTTTATGGTTTCATTTTTCGTATTGCACTTCCTACATATGGGAGAGATGTTATTTCCGACTATCGTTCTTTGAACATATCTGGTTCTTAGGGCCTGATCTTGTGCCGCTGTTATCATTCCTTCAGTTTCCTTCTTTAGCTCTACCCTCTGTAGCCATTGCCATGTGTCATTGCTGGCTAGTTCTTTAGTCTGTCTCATGTATTGTCCGTGCATTGGTTTGTTGTGCCAGTCCTCTGTTCTGTTTGTCATTCTCCTGTCTGTATGTTTCTGGGTCTTCGTCTATTTTTATTATTTCTTCTTCCCATGCACTCTTTAGCCACTCGTCTTCACTGGTTTTCAGATATTGCCCCAGTGCTCTGTTCTCGATGTTGACGCAGTCCTCTATGCTTAGTAGTCCTCTCCCTCCTTCCTTTCGTGTTATGTATAGTCTGTCCGTATTTGCTCTTGGGTGTAGTGCTTTGTGTATTGTTATTTGTTTCCTGGTTTTCTGATCTATACTGTGGAGTTCTGCCTTCGTCCATTCAACTATTCCTGCGCTGTATCTGATTACTGGCACTGCCCATGTGTTTATGGCTTTTATCATATTTCCGTTGTTGAGTTTTGACTTGAGTATTACCTTGAGTCTCTGCATATATTCTTTCCTGATCGTGTCCTTCATCTCTTGGTGTTTTATATCCCCTCCTTCCATTATTCCCAGGTATTTGTATCCCGTCTCATCTATGTGTTTGATGTTGCTCCCATCTGGTAGCTTTATCCCTTCGGTTCTTGTTACTTTGCCCTTTTGTATGTTGACTAAGGCACATTTTTCTATTCCAAACTCCATCCTGATGTCCCCAGATACAATCCCTACAGTCTGGATTAGGGTATCTATTTCCTTGATGCTCTTACCATACAGCTTGATGTCGTCCATGAGCATCAGATGGTTAATTCTGTTGCCTCTTTTCTTGAGTTGGTACCCAGCATCCATCTTATTTATATTTTATTATGATTATTATTATTATTATATTATGTATTATTATTATTATTATTATTATTATTTTATTATTATTATTATTATTATTTTATTTTATTATATTATTATTATAAGAAAGAAGAAGAAGTAGAGTAAGAAGAAGAAGAAATTCTTCCAAAGTTTCACATTGAGTATTGATTTTTAGTATTATTTTCATGACTAATTCACCTTTCTTTAGATTTACGATTCATGTCAACGTCGTACATATAAAGATAGAAATAACTCTTGGTAACCATCAAGAAAGTGTTATTAGTTTTATTTGCATTATTTAAATTTAGATCAGCCTTGCTCGAAGTTTCTAGTGTTAATAACTACTTTTTAAGAGTCATTTTGTGGCAGGTTAGCCATTATTTGTCCTAGTATTTCTTTACATTATTTTTTAAGTTTAGTGTCCGTAGTCTGGACATTTCAAGTGCTTAACGTAAAGTGCTTAATTTAACATTACTCAGTGTGGTTAGGTGCCTCCTCCCCGTTTGTTTATATTATCTAACTACTGTTTTAATGATTGTTTTTCTGTTTTTACGAGTGTTAATGAACACTTCCTTGGTGATGTCTGGACGTATGTGCTTGGCCCGAGATAGTTTGGGCTGAAGCTCTCCTTTCGTTGACTGTCTCGTAAGCAGCTGGCTGATTTAGAATTTGGATGACGTTTTATTGGTAGTTTGTGGACCACGATTATGGATCTTCCCCTTGGACTGTTGTTGGCGGGTTCTCGTGTCACCTGCGACTCGAGTGTTTCCTGGTATCGATGTTAAAGATTTATCGTCTAAAATGGATAATATAGTGCCATCCTTAAAATTCAATGTTGAAATTGAAAATAACAATGTCATCCCTTCCCTAGATGTATTAATACATAGGGAGTCTTTCCAATGTAAATTCAGTATTTATATGAAACCCACAAATAATTTAACATACGTATATTTTTATTCTGGCCACCATCTTAATATTATTATTTCAATTTTTTCTTCCATGTTCTTAAGTACTTTACGGATTACGAGTCCACAATGTCTTGACCAAGAAATAGAATACATAAAAGAAGATAGGGAATGATCTTTGCCCCCAACTCATATAATTGATTTATTTTATCAAAAAGCTCATAAAAAGTTTTATAGCGTTATTAATAATGAAAAAGAAACCCCTAAAAATGTACTTAGCTTGCCTTACTTTCGTGGATTTGAAACCAGAAAATCAATATTAAAATCTTTTGATGTTAATGTTGTGTTCTTTATACCAATACCATTAAAGGTAATTAAAAATAGTCCCGTAACAAATAAAAACATCATTTACAAAATTCCTTGTAAGGATTGCCCGTCTTTTTATGTCGGCCAATCAAGCAAAAATTTAAATGCACGAATTAAGCAGCATATTTATTCAGTTAGAACAGCCCAGACTTCAAATGCACTATTTATCCATCTGAGCGAAAAATCTCATTGTATTAATTGATGCGATAGCCCTGTAATCGCTAGGTCTAATGATGATATATTTCAAGAAATTTACTGGAATCAGCAATTATACAAATCACTAATAAAAAACCTAAATCTTAGTCTGGGATTGTACCATTTGGACCTATATAATTGTAAAATGTTTATGAAGGACATTGAAATAAATGGATTAACTACTAAATAATTAGTCCCACATTGTTTTTATTATATATTTTGTTTCTCTCTCATGTTCGCTATGTTTATATCTTATGTTCATTTCTCACTCGTTGTTTGAACATTTTTGTAAATGTTATGTTACTAATATGAAGTGTAGGGAAAACTCTCTATTGTGAGAGTATATATAATGTTCTAAAGGGTCCACAATAATAAAGAGTGTCAAGAGTCCGTGTATAATTTTTAAAACATCAAAAAGCTTCAAATCCTTCCCTGGGTTCATCTTCAGTCCAAATGAACAAGTAGTTACAACATGTACTGAGGTGAATTTAAAAACAAGAGTTGTTGAAGATCATTGACACCAGGCGTTAGCTCGTTAATGGACCAGGTGACGAAGAAACAGGGCAGTTAACTCCAACTAGGTGATTTCCTCTCCCCTATCAATCCTTCTGGCTGCAATTCTGTGTGATTTCCACTATGGCTGTTGCAACGTTGTAGGAAGTCCTTCATCCGAGGGCGCAGATTGGGCACCGTAACCAGACTCCAATGGGGCAGCGGTTAGCTGGGCAGGGAGAGGCAAGGCGGAAGCAGCATCAGGGGAGGGAAAAACAGAGTCTGTCCTACAGTTAAAATCTTTTAAAAACATACTAGTAATATAAAAATTAACAAATGGGTCTTCGTTTGTTAATTTTTATATTACTAGTATGTTTTTTAAAAGATTTTAACTGTAGGACAGGCTCTGTTTTTCCCTCTCCTGATGCTGTTTCTACCTTGCCTCTCCCTGTCAAGGTAACTGATGCCCCAGTGGAGTCTGGTTATGGTTTCATCAAGTCAAATAATAGAAATGTTCTAAATTTAAGTCTTGGTTTGTTTAAACTTGATGCTTTCATAATGAAAATAGTTGTAGATATATATAAGCAACAAAACTTATATATTCAGTTTTTACATGTTTTGGACTGTAAAGAAACTTCGTAATTTCGGTTAGGTTCAATCTGTTTAGGTTTGTGACTGTGTGATATCCGATAATCCTGGATTATCTCTTTTAATTTTTACCCTTTTGACAATTAACCATCTGGTATTCTTGATCTTGTGTTATACCTGAGACCTTTCTCTCCAATTGTACCTCATTAACTCCTTGACAATGTCTGAGTAAAGACGAAGGCGCTTGGATTTCTGACTATCATTTTCCTGTGGAATTTGCTTATATAATATATATATATATATATATATATATATATATATATATATATATATATATATATATATAGTATATTATATAATATAAGATAACGAATACCACAGGAAAATGATAGGTCGAAATCCTATCGCTTTCGTCCTCACTAAGGCATTGTCAAGACGAAAGTGCTTGGATTCCTGCCTGTGATTTTCCTGTGATATTTGCTTATATACGTATATATACTATATATATATATATATATATATATATATATATATATATATATATATATATATATATATATATATATATGTGTGTGTGTGTGTGTGTGTGTGTGTGATATATATATATATATATATATATATAATATATATATATATATATATATATATATATATATATATATATATATATATATATATATATATATATATATATATATATATATATATATATATATATATATATATATATATATATATATATATATATATATATATATATATATATATATATATATATATATATATATATATATATATATATATATATATATATATATATATATATATATATATATATATATGACTGGTAAAAATGTTCTGTAACAACAGAATTCCATCTAATAAAAGGAGCCCATAAAAACACCAAAATGTAGAGAGAAAAGTACTATATTTCAGAGACTGCTGTCTCTCTCTTCAGGTATATGAATGAGAAAAGTTTACAGAAAAAGGAAGATTATCAGCGGGGTGACCTAAATTGGCTTACTTGTGGACGAATCTCTTGGTATAAATACCACCTTTTCTGTAAACTTTTCTCATTCATATACCTGAAGAGAGAGACAGCAGTCTCTGAAATATAGTACTTTTCTCTCTACATTTTGGTGTTTTTATGGGCTCCTTTTATTAGTATATATATAACATACATATATATATATATATATATATATATATATATATATATATATATATATATATATATATATATATACATATATTCAAAATACTGTAGGAGAATTCATCCAATACACATAGGAATGAAAGTATAAAAGTTAATATTACCTTCCATAGGTTCTTTCCTCCTTATATTTAAGTATTTTTTTTTTTAGAATACTGCGTTAGCCTCAGAAAGGGTGATGATTTATGTCTCCATTAAGATTTCTTCTGGATGATTTTTATTTTGGCAAAAAATTAATCCTCACTCTACTTCTGAACTTTTAACCTTTCGACGCCTGTTGCTTATACAATCTTTCTTTTATCATTTCAAACAAACATGTGTGTGACTATCTATGAGGTATATATAGATATATATATATATATATATAATATATATATATATATTATAATATATATATATATATATATATATATATATATATATATATACATATATGCCTTTCATTCTAAGACAAAGTCCATGCGTGATTTTGCAGTCAAAGTCTGCCTTCATGTTTATTTTCAGTCTTTCACGATTACTATCAGTTCCCTTTGCGACCAGCATATATCCTAACCAGACTAGAATATAAATGTATTACAAAATAATCTCGAGTGTTTTAATAAGACATATGACTTACTTCATCAGTTCGTAATGAACTAAATCATTTGTCACAACTCTGAGTATTGGAACTCCGATAAAACCGAACCTAAGGAATAATCATATTCCCCTGAAGATCATTTCTTCCGGTCAATTCAGTGCTACTTTCGGTGCCACATACACTTTGCACATACAACATGGCTGCTGTTGCCCTTGACGAAATTAAGACCTTCACCGATATGGGGAAACAAATGGGACTGGAGGGCCAAGAACTGCTTACCTGGGTAAATACCAAAACATCCGTGGTGGCCAAGGCAGAGAGGCAGAAAGAACGAAAATCCCAAGAGAAGAGATAAGAAGCAGAAAGAACAGAGATGGAGAAAGAATGACTAACCCAAGGGAATAATGGAAAGAACACTAACCCAAGAGAAGAGAGAAGAAGCAGAAAGGGCGGAAAAGGAGAAAGAGAGAGCAGAGAAGGAAAAGGAAAGAATGCATCAACCTGCTATAGCAGCCCAGGGCATACGCTCCCCAGAGAAAATTAAAACCCGTACAACCATATCTACAGCAATATATATATACATACTTTATTATTTCATTTATATATTCAATATATTATTATATATATATATATATATATATATATATATATATATATATATATATATATATATATATATATATATATATATATGCATATATATGCGTGTGTTTGTTGTAATTATTTTCCAAGGAAAGATTTTTACACATATTCAATATGCATCTAAGATGAGGCAGTTTCCTACCCATTGGCAATAAGGCTATGAACATGGCAGCGATTGTTGCATTGACTTTTTGTAGTAGTAACCTACTGTCAGAGAAAAAGCTTGCGTAGTGTTCTGATTACAAGAAAAAGTTTCATCAAAGTCAATGTAAAAGGAAGAAAAACACAGAAACTTTCATAAAAAAAAGAAAAAATTTGGACCATCTCGAGCTGATGTCTCATCTAATAGTGATGATTTTGTATTATGAGGATGTCATTATATGAAATCGTTTCAGTATTCATGTGAGCAGAATTAAATTCTTTTTATTCTTTGTGAACCGGACTGAATTCAGGCATTTGTGCATTCACATACCTTCAGTTTAGATATCAAGTATTTCAACCCAAGTTAATATGAATATAAAGCAAATTATTGTATAATCTACGAGTCTCCGAGAAAATAATATATTCTAAATAATTTTTAAAAAGTCAAGAAAAATTTTGTAGACAGTAAGATGACAGCAAAGGTTTCCTCTCTAGTGATCATATAGTTCTGCTAACCTGCCATTCGTTAACTAAAATGAAAGAAGTAAATAGCCTGAACGCCGGGGTTTCATTAGCCAGAATGGTGATGAATAGGGAGTAATTAAGGAGGGAGAGTCCCCCTTGGGGTTGAGAGCCTTGTCCCACACAGCCTACAGTAAGGAAAACGCCTCATGAGACACAGGTGCGCGGTAAGCCTTAGTTCGCTTTCTGAAAAGTGGAGTGCTAAGGTTAAGATAGTCAGATCTTCAACTTGTCAGAAAAAAAATATAATTGAGAAGTTTACTTTATATATATTCTTCATATCCTAGTGGCAGCATCATTCATAAAATTTTTTAATTCTTTTACACAATTTAATTAATTTGGTACTTACCACAGGAATGCAACTGGAATATGGCGATAAAAAAAAGCCATCAAGTTGACTTTTCTTTGAATTATACATATTTTTTTTTTTGTTTTATGGTCTTTAATACTAAAATTCTTTTAAAATTTTAAATGAATGAGAAAGACAATTCATAGAAGACTTTTAAATAAATAGAGAATATAATCATATCATCGGGATTCATGTATTAATCTAATTACGTTATATAAAGCCGCATTCCAGTTATATTAGCTGCAGTGGCATTCATTACTGACTTTTCAGCTACAAGATAAAAAAAAAATAACAATCCAGTTGCAGCAAAATCTGAAAAAAAAGTATTTCTAAAACTGTCACTGCAATGACGTTAATTACAACTCGGAAGGCTATTCACCATTTCAAACAATGGTTTTGTGCGACGAAAATTCAACAATTACTTCTGCGTGCCTTAGAATAACACAGTCCTCTCTGACTCTGGGAAACTCTCTCTCTCTCTCTCTCTCTCTCTCTCTCTCTCTCTCTCTTTTATTCTTTTTTATAAATTTCTGTTTACTCTCATCGAGTAATGCTACTTATATCTTACATTGCACGAAGAGTTAAGTTGATGAAATTAACTGGGAATATAATATTTAATTTTATAGTTGGCTGCCATGCGAGAATTCTTCATAACGTGGCAAAGCATAATTTTAATGAGACGGCTTCTCGTAGAAAACACTGGCTTTATACGGCATATTGCCCCTACTTTTATAAAAATAAACAGTCTTCATTCTTCTTCCATAGAATCGTTCCGCACGTATGCAAAAGCAGAGATTATTACTAGATGTAATACTGGAATGCCATTCCTAATAAAGATTATCAAATTGATCTTTACTGAAGATAGCCAAATAAGAAATGGCACTGAAAAATACAGTTATTATCATTTGGGCTGAAACTTTTTGGGATACATTTAGCAAGTAACGATTTTTCTATATATAATTCTTGTCAAGTATTTCCATTATTTGTTAAGGGAGCTTGTGTTATTCCAAGAATGTAATTTTCAAAGTTCTGGATGACATTTAATGAATGTAGCTTTTGTTAAAACATTCACATTGCATTCGCTACATAAGAATTTTTCCAGTATGCTATTCGAAAGCATCAATTTTAGTTTTTTGTAAAAGAAAACTATTGTGTCGGCTTTGTCTGCATGTCCACCCTCAGATGTTAAAAACTACTAAGGCTAGAGAGACGCAAATTGCTAAGTTGATCATACAACCTCCAGTCATCATACATATCAAATTGCAGCCCTCTAACCTCAGTATTTTCTATTCTATTTAAAGTTAAAATTAGCCATAATCATAATTGTGGCAGCGATATATAGGTACTCACAACATAGGCACCACCAGACCGTGGCTGAGGCCACCAGCGAGCAGAAAACTTGATTGCGCCGAAGAAACTTCAGCGCATCATTTACTTTTACTGCATTTTAAACTATTTATAGAAAACATAATCTGTGATGATAATCATATTTATTAGGATGACTAATTACGGCAATCCATCATTTGTCATGTAATTAATAAAATTTAATTTTTTTTTTAATTCAGCCTAAAAAGGCACGGAGATTTTCCCTCATACCACTTACAGTTTACCTTTAACAAAGTCTTGCCTCTGTTTCTAGAGTTATCATACAAACCTTTGCATTTAGTCTTCCATATCAAAATATCATAAAGTATTAAAAGGAATTTGACTTGGCGAGAAGTAATCTAGTCCTCTGATTAAATATATCTATTTACTCATGAGTCATTTATTATCTTATATAAGAATTGGAGCATTCATAAAACATATTTTCTTTCAGGACAAAATTAAATACATTTATAAAATGTTTAGAACACTATTTTCCACTCAAAAAAACTAGTTTTCTGCATTTATGAACGAATCAGCAATCGTACCTAAATTTTGAGTTTACCTAGTATCTTTATATTAGATTAAAAGAATCTTTAAAACCACGTTTGTGCTGCCAGCATTGAATTACGTATGAGTTCGCTATTGCAAGAAGTGATTATTGCGTTCACTCCCCTCAGTGCAAATAAAGAGCGGTTACCAATTGCAATTAAAGAAAGTTTGTACGCACACACACACAAACATGTATATATATATATATATATATATATATATATATATATATATATATATAGATATATATATATATATATATATATATATATATATATATATATGCGCACATGTTTTCTTTAATTGCAATTAGTAACCGCTCTCTAATTAACTCAAAAATTAATTAAACTTTTTGTTGTTTTCAAGTAACAGTAAATTTCCCTGAGATTGTGAATTTCACTTATAAATTTTGAGTTAGATAGTAAATTTTTGTAACTACAATTTTTATAAGTGTTTTATTGTTTTCCACCAACATATTTAATTTTGTTTAGGTAGAAATATAGAGCGGTAATTGAGCTGTTTTACTTCAACTTAACTGAAGTGAGTTAGAACCAGGGAAGTACTTAGACTTTTAGAAACTGGGAAATACTTAGACTTTTAAAGTTGCTGATGGAGTGATGCCCTTTAAATAATTCAATTACATATCAAATTACCGCACACCTGTTTTCGTGAATTTAGCCAGATTTTCTGAAATATTCATAAGTTGTTTAAGGGATCCTTGTTGCTTTTAGAGTATTCAGTCGTATTTTATTTGCGATGAAGGTTCAGGTGTCTGGCTGTGGTGAGGTAAATATTCTATGATTTGTAAGTTTAGAAGCCAGATAGTTGGCACTTCGTTAAAATATATATATATATATATATATATATATATATATATATATATATATATATATATATATATATATATATATATATATATATACATATGTATATATATATATATATATATATATATATATATATATATATATATATATATATATATATATATATATATATATATATGGTGTCTATAAAGTCTTGGTGATATTTGAAATAATTGTAGCTTCCTAGTATTATATGATAGCATTAAAGTCTAAGAAACTTTGCTGTATCTAGTTTTTCTGTTCTTCCAGCGTTTTATTTATTATTTGCTTTATCAAATATTTTTCACAATTTCTGAAAAGTAAAAAGACTTCTTTTCAGAACTATTGTTGCCCCACGGCTTTGCTAGAAGGGAATGAAACTATGTTCTTTGTTTGGCATAAGTAAGATGTGGTGCCCCTGTCCAAAGAAGGTTTATAACCAACTACAAGCACCACACACAATTGCGTAGCCAAGTGGATGAAGAAATATAAGGAAACTGGTTCTGTCATTAATAAACCAAAATCTGGTAGACCATGTGTTGATGAAGGAACTGCAGCATCTGTAGATATGATACATTTGTATTATGTCCTTTTAGTTTATGCTTTTCTCCACAGAAAGGGTTACCATTCCTCTGGTTCATCTCTACCATGATCTCTTCCTAGGTTAACCGTGTGGCCTGGGCCTTATATATGGCGGCCGGTTACCCTCATCCGACATCAGCATACCCTTAGGCAAGACTTTCACCTCCAGCCGGTGAGTCAGTAAAAAAAAGCACCGACAGGCAAACAAACAAAACGAGATTGAAGGATTAATCCCTTAAGGGAAATGGTGAATGAGGAAAGGAGGGGCGAATTTGCTTGTATCTTTATTATGAATGATAAAATAAGAGCATTTACTTTCTTCTCAACTGCCTAACATTACGTTGATTAGATGGTGTAATATAAGGGACCTCGCAAGTACTACTACTACACACACACACACACATGAATAAATAAATATATATATATATATATATATATATATATATATATATATATATATATATATATATATATATATATATAAACAAGACCCAGAGAATGAAAAATGTGATGAAACTAGAGATGGAAATTGACTATACTCTGTTTTTTTCCATCTGTCCATCCGCCTGTGGTGATCGCGCATGGTAAAACTGCGTCACGGGGTTTGAATAGTTACGCTATGTCTAAGTTTTAGGTAAATAAAAAGGATATCTGGGTGTGCATTTGCAACTGAAAAGTGTTTTAGTAATTTACTGTATCAAATTACACCGTTAATATTCGAAATAGGATATTATTATTATTGTTGAGTGTAAGCTGAATGTAACTATCTAAAGCCCCGGGACGCAGTGCTACCATACGCAAACACCACAGGCGGGTAGACAGATGGAAAAAAAACCGAGTATAGGAAAGCAATTTTTCTTTTTCTTTTTTTTTCTTTTTACTAAAAGTCCATTTCTTATGCTTCCAGTAAAAAAAAAGTAAAGAGGAAAATAGAATTAAGCACAAAATATATTTCCGTAAGTGGAAGTAAGAGAACGAGAACAAATATGTAATTTTGTGTCGACTGATACATTTTTTTAGGTATCTTAGTTTTTAGGGACGTCAGTGTCGCTTCCTGTGAGCAACTGAAATATTTATGACAATTACTTTATTTCACAATGAAAGGTTCACGTAAAAAGTAGCATTACCAAAAGTACCAGTGTAGCTACTCAGCGCTTTTGTTTCAATGTCCTATTGTTACTCAGGGATCCGTATGAAATATGAGTAGTTTTCTTTTTTAATTAGCTTGTGCCTGTCTCCATTATTTATATATGTTCTCACTGTGAAATAAGTGAGCTCCACCTCCATCAGTAATAATAGCGTAAAACGAATACCATAAACAAACAATAGATATATCATACTTCGCAAAAGATATAAAACGAAATATCTGAAATTACGCGATTGCTTATGAATGTCAAAGCAATTCTGCCTTGAATCGTCGTATGCATTTAATCCCAAACAAACGATATAGCGCCTGTGTAGAATTGTAGGGATTCCGCCACCTTAAACCCTCCTTATAATTGTTTAAGTCGGAGACTCAGTGGATTGATACCATCGACGAAATTTGCTAGGGAGAGGGAAAATGATTGAAGTCCAACTTAAAATTAAGGGCTTTAATAAAGTGCATGAGGTAAGCCTTCCAAAGTTCACCTCTATGTACAATTTTATTCAGTATAAAACAACAAACATAAGAAATCAATAGTCCTGGCAATGTTTTCAAGATCTTTAAATGTTTGTTGGGATGAACATCTTGATGATTCAGTGGAGGTAATTAAGAATATATAAAAGAAATCAACGTTAGATTTTTTACTAGCCGATGTATTAAGAACGCTAAAAAAATTTATAGCTAACATATAACATGGAAAACTTTCACTGCCACGCAATAACTTTCAACATATTCTCTGTCTACATGAAAACTTTAGAGTTAAGGTGGCGCTAAAGAACAGTAAAAAAAAAAAAAAAAAAAGAAAAAAAAAAAGTTGGTAAATCTGCGGATTAAAAATGTGTAAGATGCGCACAGGATAGCACTACATTCTTGCATGATATACATACGAATTACGCTTTTACTTATTCATTCTAGTAATATGATTGACATTGACACTAAATATAAAACGTGGACTTTCACTCTAAAGAGTGTACTATTTTAATCGGCTTAGAAATGATAACTAAATGACGTGCCACTTGTTTGCAATAGAAGTCCTCCAGGTCAAAAAAGATAAATAGATAAATAAACAGATATCACACTCTTTCTTTCAGAAAGGTTTAGCCTTACCTCTCTTCTTGCATTCCTTCTTCAGTCTTGCTGTGCAGCCTTTCAGCGCATTACTTCTTAGTGCAACTGATCCTTGCATTTTATCTTCATTATTTTCTGGATCTTTATCTTTCTGTCCAACCAATCCAGCGTCCTCATTTTACTGTTTTGTGCTCTGAATGGCCGAAAGTTCTTCAGTGCTTGACTTTGGTTGCCTAAATTTCATCCTTGTTTGTCTAATCGTTGCATTTTTCATTTATATGATTGCTCCAGATACTAAACATGACAATGATTGTCTCATCAGTCATCCTGTAATGGCCGCATGGATATTCTACTGCGCAGAACTTTCACAATTTGTGGTACTACACGCCGCTAAGCAAAAGGTTGATCAACATGTAATAAACCCTTACACTTATTGCTGCAAGTACAACCCTACACCCACCCCCCCTCTCTCTCTCTCTCTCTCTCTCTCTCTCTCTCTCTCTCTCTCTCTCTCTCTCTCTCTCTCTCTCTCTCTTGTAGTCTGAATATTTAGGCATCTTTTACCTTAAGCAAAATTTTTCGTGGATTCTCTGTGTTGTTTTACAAAAATGCCCAGAGCTTGCTGGTGCATCTGAAATGGTTATTTTTGAAAACCCATTCAGATGCTTACAGAAACACTAACAAAACGACCAGATTGATTGTAGAGAATGCCTTCACATAACAAGCTCTAATGATGCCATGGCAGTCAACACTGGGAACGGATTCGAAGACAGCATATCAAAGAAAATCATACACTCCACAATAGAAAAGATACCACAAACACAAGAAACCCTCTGGAAAATGAACACCTGGAACAACGTACCGTGGGCAGAGAACGGTCAGGGTTAAAAGGGCGGGCCCAAACAGAAAAGCAGGCTAATTCAAAGATCAAGAAGGCAGCACACTCTTATAAATACAACTGGCCTACCTCTTCAGTCATTTCATGGATATTTGATGATGAGGACTGGTTTTCCTGGAAAGCTTGTAACGTTCCTGAGTAAATAACTCCACTAGATCCCATCCAGTTTGAATGAGGTCCTTTTAGTAAGATATATATATATATATATATATATATATATATATATATATATATATATATATATATATATATATATATATATATATATATATGTGTGTGTATGTGTGCATGTATGTATAGGCAAGTATGTATAAATGCAGTTCTCATTTGACCATTGGCATATATCCAAACTTCATGAAGTTTTGCTTAAACCCAAAGTTCACCTTTAAATCAACAGGGAAAATTGGAACACTCTTCTTTTTGACATGGTTCCCTAAGAAATGGTAAATACTATTTTCATCGTAAATCCTAATCTAGTGTTCACTCACACTAGTAAATTTCTTGATGGGTACCCTTGAAACAACGTCTACGGCAATGTGATTTGAAGAATTTTTGCTCTCTTTCTCAAATAATTAAACTGATGTTATTTAGTTTTTCCCCTTTATAAAATTCTAATCATATGACTCCTACTTCCTTGACTGTTCATTGTAACCGGTAGCATATAACACTAAAAACTAAAAACCCCCTTTTATTGACCATTAGAAAAAATTTCCCTTCGTTAGTCTCTAATACTCACTGTTGGGTCAGAGTGACCCCTAACCCTTTTAACAGAATGTCATTTAGCACTTACTGTTTTATGGATATGGAAATAAATATAGTTAAGAAGTCCATGTCAGAGAGCACTATATTCTTTTATATCCTCGAAATGATCAAGTATGTCACTACTTATCAATATACTTAACATGTACTTTATATCAGCTGTTCAGCAAAGCATTTACCTTACGAGATTGTTGTAAACTAAATTATAGGGTATGCTGTTTAAAGGGGTAAACGTTTAAATATTTTGTTTTCTGAAATTGCACACAAAAGAAGCACGCCAAAAAGAAAATAAGAATAAACGCCAGAATTTTATATCAAGATGTTAGCTTAGTCACAGAACTATTTTCTCTTACATATTGACATATAGAATTTGGAAATATAATACCCAGCCACGTCTTTCCTTGTTTAAGAAAATCATTTAGCTAACAACTGCTGCGTAGCACTGTACATAGATGTGAATAAACAGGGTAAAATGTAACTTAACAATTCCATATAAATAGGAATGATGTATTCCCGAGCTTTTTAGTGGCGTTATCTAGAAAACGCAAATTGGTGTCATTTTGCAAATCTGAAAAAAAAAGTTTTATTCTGAGCAAGTTAAATACTCAATCAATATGCTAAACAGAACGCAAAATATTTTGAAAAATTAAACTGTTCTCATGTGTCTTCAGTAATACAACATTTTAGTATTAGATATTATTGCGGTACTTCACCAAATTAATTGTACTCGGTCATACAACCTAAAGTTCTGAAAAGAATGACTAGTGTTTTTTTCTTGTTGAACATAGAACGTCGAGTAACAGCTCACATTAGAAGAATACAGAGTTACATTTTCTTATATTGCTTAAAATTCTTCAGCAAAGATAAATTCAGAAAAAAACCAAAGTTAGTCAAAGTAAGTCATTCCATTTATATCTTTCTGTTAAACTTTAATATATATTTTTACCAAAACATAATAATATTTCTAAAGTAGCACAGAAACACAGCAATGAATTAAAGATACATTTGACCAAATATCAATTCATCCCATCAAGGATTCGTTTACTAGTCTGCTCTTAGCTCCGTGGAAATCCCCTTCCCAATATAATGACCATGGCCGGAGAGAACAATTCGCTTGAAAATTGAATGAAATAAACCTTAGAATAATGCAGAGAGAAAATGGACATTGCAGAAGGAACTCGGTGGTAATGAAGTTTTCCGAAGGGGAGGCTGAAGGATTCCTTTATTAATTCTCGAATGATGTGTCTCCCCTGCAAGCATACTTCCGAAAACCTTCTACGTACTCGTACTCTCCTCTTCACGTCTCTCTTCGTTCCCTTTTTTTTTTATTCTTGTCTTCATTGTGTTAACTTCGTTCAATTCAAGTCATATTCTGGATGTGCACGTGTATGAATGTGTGCAAGTCTGAGCGCACACACATGCACACACATATGCATTAAACGACAAATGTCCTTTTTACTATCCAATTCGATCTACCTCCTGATTGATGTATTTTCATATATGTTAACCGGAATGATTATCAACTAAAAAATTCCCCTTCGGTTAACATATGTGTAAATATATTAATCCCGAGTTTGAGTAAATTGGATATTAAAAGACATTTGTGGCTTAAAAGTGTATATGAATCACGATGATGTGATAGAAATTCACACACACCCATATATATATATATATATATATATAGATATATATATATATATATATATATATATAGATAATATATGTATATATGGTGAAATGGTAACGCTGGACTGGTAGCTATAATGGTACAATATGTGGAGAGTCTACCTGGTAGTTGTTTGAAGCAAACGGTGTTAGCGAATTTTTGGTGCGGGTGTATAAGAAGTTCATATGCACCAATTCATCGATGTATATTTGTATATGATCTATATATCTATCATATATACATATATATATATATATGTATATATATAATTATTTATATATATATAAATAGATATATATATATATATATATATATATTATGTATATATATAGATATTAGATATATAGATATATACATATATACATCGAACGGTGTTAGCGATTTTATGCAAAAGAAGTTCATACACCAATTCTGTCGATGTATATTTGTATATATCTATAATCTATATATCTATATATATACATATATATATATATATATATATATATATTATAGATATAATATATATATATATGTATATATATATAGTATATATATATATATATATATATATATATATATATATATATATATATGATATATGTATATATATAGATCTATATATAGATATACGTTATATACATTCGACTGAATTGGTGTATGAACTTCTTTTGCATAAAATTCGCTAACACCGTTTGCTTCAAACAACTACCAGGTAGACTCTCCACATATTGTACCATTATAGCTACCAGTCCAGCGTTACCATTTCACCATTTACCTAGTGTTTACTAGGCCTTATTGTCCTTTTTCTTCCAAACCCTCATGAATTTTAGACTCTTGCCAGTTTATCTCTCTCCATTGTTTTTACATGACTAGACCATTCAAAGCTCTGTGATGAATCCTTGACATACTCTGACCATTTTACTACGTACTGTGCGTTATCTCCACTTTTCACGCTTTTCATATCACCTTATAGAAGTTCACTCTCGACGTGGTTCGGAAGTCACGTAAAGCCGTTGGTCCCGTTGCTGAATAACCACTGGTTCCATGCAACGTAAAAGCACCATACAAACAAAGCAAATATCACCTTACACTAAATGCACTAAGAAAATACAGTTTCAGCAGATTCAATATTTATCTATTTTTAACATTTCAGTGTTGACTTCCTTAGGTACATTTCCATTTAAGCGCAAGCATACATACCTATACTCTGTTTTTTTCCATCTGTCCATCCACCTGTGGTGTTTTCGCAGGGTAATACTGCGTCCCGGGCTTTAAATAGTTAATTAGCATTATGAGACAACATCTTCCTTTCTTCCCAATCCACATCAGTTCCTCATTGGACGAGTGGTTTTCGTGCTCACCTACCAATTTGATGGTCCGGGGTTTGATTCTCCGCTCAAACCCCGGATATAATGTGGTTCGGATCCTACAATAAACTTATGGTCCTGTTGCTACGAAACCAGTTGGTTCCCAGTCATGTAAGAAATATCTCATCCTTCGGGCCAGGTCTAGGAGAGTTGTTAATCAGATCAGTGGTCTGGTAATACTAGGATATTCTTAACTTCCCAATCCACTGCTACATAGTGTCCTTCTACCTGGTTTCCATTGAAATGTACAGTCTTATTCTTGCTTATGCATCATCTCATCTTTATCTTCTTCCAAATAGTACTTGCAATCCCTTCAGTAGTTTTTCTTCCCTATCCATAATCAATTCTTTGTCATCTGCAAACAGCAGCCATTCTGCAGTTAATTCAAGACCTTACTATCTTGCAACTTCGCACCTAAACTTTATGTTCTTTCTCTGGCTTCTCGCTCTCAACACTCTGCCAGTAACAGCATTAAATAACTATGGAGACTTAACATAATCTAGTTTTAGACCCACTTTTACACTGCATCAGTCACTCTCCGTTCTATAAATTTTAAAAGATTTTCTTCTATTAAATAATAACTGTTCTCTTTTAACAAATTACCTTCTTTAGCATAAACCATTGGCACCACCTTCAACGTTTCATCTCAATCAGTTGTCATAATATTTTCAGGTACGTGGAAGTAAATCTCGCATAACTTAGTGACATATAACTTCCTCAATTATTGTCACACAACATATTTTCCCTGGTTAACTAAGTAACGATGCACACCTATAATTCTTACTCTCTTCTATCAATTATAACTTTTTGAAACCTTTCTTTGCTGTAGACTAACCCTGACATACTTTATACAACTTGTTCTTCACTATCATATACATACTCCTGTATACCTGCACATGATCTCTTTTGTTACTTAAATGCAATTCAAAACGTCACTTTTTCATTTTACTAAACCTTTCATTTCCTCATCCATCATGTACGGGTTTTATTTCTTTTTCAGTGTCTGTTTTATCTTGAATCTACGATCATATCCTGCATTCCTTGAATACTTCTGTCACATATTCTTTAATCCTAACCCATCTTTCATTAACTCTCCATGTCTTTACTACACACACACACACACACACACACACACACACACACTTTGCGAGAAGAGGAAGTAGATCTTTTTATAAAAATCTACTTTGTCAATAATGTGGGACATTGGGATTGCGAGATGGAAAAATCATTGAATATTTATAGTGAAGTGGAATTAAATGGGTGACAAAAATGAAAGAATGGGGGAAATACTGAAATATAATTATTATGTGTATCTATTTGCAACATTTTTACCGAAAACTCGTCATCGCTCATCTCCAATGCCTTCTAACCGAAAGCATCTCTGAAGTTCTGCCACTCGTGTACTTTCACTTAAACAAGTCCCCACTCATTTCCTGTTGTCTGTCTAATATTATTCGTCCAAGTAGGCTGCATCTTCCAACAAGGATTTAAGAATATAGCAATAGGAACAACCAGCGTAGAATCCGACTAAGTATTTCTTCTCCACACTACTTTGCTTTGAAAATTCATTCTCGATTATTTCCAAAAACATCAGATGCTAAATGATCAAGTTTATGCATCTCCAGTGTTAAATAGTCTATTGCTATAATTATAGTAGTTATTAATGCGGACATTTTTTGCCGCAGGGAAGTTGTCTTAATTTCTAAAGTCATTATTTTCATTTTAGTATTCTGTCCGCACTTTTTCGGTCTTCACTTTTCCTGTCTAAACTTTTCTGTCCATCCTTAGATTTTAAAAACAACTAAAGCTAAGGGGATGCAAAATGGTGTGTTGTTCATCCACGCTCCAATTGTCAAACATACCAAATTGCAGCCCTCTAGCCTTGGCAGTTTTCATTTTATTTAAGGTTAAAGTTAGTCATGATCGTGTGCTTACCAACTCTGTAGGAGAAGCCACCACCGAGCCGTGGCTGAAAGTTTCATTGGCCGCGGATCATACAGCATTATACACTTTACAGAAAACTTGATTTTCAGGGCATTTTTTGTTTTGTTTTTGTTTCTGCTCTTTATCATATTCCCATTTACATAGGAAACTTCTCTAACTTCCTTTATGGTATCATTTCTTGATCCATTCTGGCCACTCAGTAATAATACATAATCAGCGATTTATAACTAAACTGCAATATACAATTTGTTATGAATAAATATGAAAAAAGATCGAGTGTGAATTCACATGTTACAGGGTCTAATGGACCCTGTTGTAAGTAAAAGAAGAGAAATCATTAATTACTAACTCAGCCTGCCTCAGCAAGAGCCTCTGACACCACCAAGAAACACCACCAGAATCAACATCACCAAAATCAACCAGCGCTACAACTTTTATCCTCATTCTCCCATAACACCATAGTATTCCTCATATATCACCCATTATTATCTCCGAAAAATTACACATATATATTTTACTCCACGGTATTTTCCGCATGATTTCACCCCAAATGATCCCATTATTACAGCAATCGCCCAGATGTTTATGCCGAATCGCTGCAATTTGTGTAATAAGAAAAATAGTAGAAAAAGAAAAAAAGTTAAATAAGACTGATTAACTAAAGCATAAAACTTCTGCAGGTCTCTGTATTTCACATTTCGTAATCCATTTGTGAAACATAGGGAAAAAAAAACAAAATGTATAACTGCGCAATGTCTCCCTTTTTATCGTTTCCCCGTTTTCTTCTTCTTTGATATATTAGTCAGTATAGACAGACCTGTCTTTTCATCCAAGACTAAAATCCTGTTTCCTCTCTTTTCTTCAACAACCGTAAAAGGGCCCTCAAATTTTGGACCTAATTTATAATTTAATTAGTTTCTCACATTAACGTTTAAGAATACATTATCCACAACAGCAATTTTAACCTTCCTTCTCTCTACCATTTCTCGCGTCTTCGACACGAGATTGTGGCTGAGACAAGCATTTCTCTCTTTTGTCGTAGAAATTAATGATTTAATGGTGTCCTCTCTACGAGAAGGTATAGACAGCAAATCAAATGTGGCTCGTGCTTGGCAAACAAATTATGCTTTAAATCGAGACATTTTAATAGAGTCACTGACCATAGAAATAATGTTATGCCTAACTGTATCTATATATTTGTCCCAATTCCTATAGTTTTCCGGAGAGCCTCTAGCACTTTTCTGTTTACTTTCTCTATCCCCATAAGTTCCACTAGACACTAAGGTCCTATTTACAAATTCCCTACCATTATCAGTAAACAAAACCTCAGGTAACCCGTATCTACATATAAAACTATTGAAAAATGCAACAGTTACTTCATCTGCTGTTTTATGCTTTACTGGGAAAATGTCCCTCGTCAGTTCATCTATTACCACCAATAAGTACCTGTAACCATACCCGGATTCACAAAGATATCCATGTGCACCCTCTGAAAGGTTCTACTTGGTATTGGAAATGACCTTAATTTGCAAGAATTTATAGGCCCCCCTCCAAATCTGAACGAAACTGATTTTTTTTAAAGCCTTGACATGTCTATTATGCAAATCTGAGTAGTAACAATGTATAAATTAGGATGCAATGTGTCATTTTTACATATTTTCATAGGTACCCTCATCCACGACAGCTGCTCTGAAGCGATACATAAAATGATGTGTCATTATATCTGGTTCTAATTATCATAGAATCATAATCATTTATCTAAATGTATGATTTTGCAGGTCAAAGAATCAACAGGTGAACTTTTTAGTAACCCATCACTGACCATTTTTAAGAAATTTGAGGTTTCAGTTGCAAAAACTCATGTTTATGACTTTGATATGTAACATTTCTATATTCACTTTTTCACCTTCAGTCTAAGGGACAAAAAATTTTTGCCTAATATTAAGTCATGTCATTTAAAATTGAGAGTGTGAAGTATGTTAGACAGTAATACGACCAATTCTACGACTGGCGGACCCTCCAAGAAGTGGAGGATGATTAGCAGTATTACATCAACATGCCTGAGTCCAGTGTGTGTAATTCATGTGCCAGGATTGAAAACAGACAAATATGATGAAATGATATTATTCTCTTCCAAAGAAGATGCAGAAGAAACATTTGCTAGTCTACAGGAAATAATAGGTAGGGGACTTGCTTGAGCCGTTAACTTCAACGTGCAGAATGATGGATATCTGTAATCAAATTCCTGACGAGTTATCGTCTCATCACGGTTATCGCAGAGAGTCCTATAAGAGGTACACTATGAATTTGAATCGCCTTACTCAGAAAACAGACAAACAGAGTGTCCCATCTAGGCCCAAGAGAACATCTGGAGACTATAATCTTCATACCTTATTGTATATTCTGTAAGTCTAGCAAACGCAAGAAGATAAAAGTAAAAGGATGTTGGACTACTGAAGGTCTTTGTCAATTTGAATTTGGAGGATGGCAAGATCTCGAACAAAGCTGATTTGAGGAATGATGACCATTTACTCATTAGGATCAGAGGCAAAGATCTATTTGCATGTGAAGCAAAGTATCATTTATCATGTAGAAAATTATACAATGTTCAAGATCCACAAAATTGGCACTGGAAGAGGCTCACAGATTTGCTTTTAGCAAAGTCTGTGAGGTCATAGAGCAAGAGGTCCTCATCAACAATAGAATGTTGAAACTTTGTAACCTTAAGGAACTGTACATACCACACTTAGAACAAACCCAGTTTCCCAATCCAGAATACAGAGCCAAAAAGCTTAAAGACACACTCCAGAATCATTCCAAGTATTCATCTGCACTTTCATTTTCTCAGCTGAGTGAAAGTGGACCACTGACCCCAGCAATGTCACCTGCAGACCCGTGCTGGAGCAGATAGTACATGCTTGCGTTCTTTTGCTGCAAGCTAAAGCCGCCGGAGACTCACTACAGTGCATTCAACAGGGAACTGCTGGCAATCTACTGAGCTGTGCAACACTTCAAGTACCTCCTAGAACGGCAGCCCATTCAATATCCTGATGGACCACAAGCCTTTTGAACATGCTTTCACGAAGGCAGGAGACACATGGTCGGCAAGAGAGCAGCAGCACTCGGCCACTATCTCCAAATTCGGGTGCCCAATCAGCTACATCCCCGCAAAGAAGAACCCTGTAGCCGAGGCCCTGTGAAGGATTAAAATAAATTAAGTCCACCTTGGCATTGACTACGAGGACCTGGCGAAGGAACAAGCCACAAACCCTGAAATGCCAGCTTACTGCGCGGCACTCACCACACTGAAGTGGGAAGACATGCTAGTAATAGAATCCGGATCGACACTTCTCTGTGACACCAGCACAGGCCACCCCCACCCCCTGATACCTGCATCACAAAGTAAGCAGGTGTTCGACATCATCCACGGCCTCTCCCATCCATCAGGATGTACAACAACGTGCCTGATGACCGACAAGTTCGTGTGGCATGGGATAAAAAAAGGATGTGTGATGATGGGCAAAGAACTGCATACCGTGCCAAACAAGCAAGATCACCCGGCACACAGGCTTCAGGCACCAGAGACTTCCCTTAACCACGAATGCTGTTCAGGCACATTCACGTGGACGTCGTGGGACCTCTGCTGCAATCGAGGGGTGCCAGATACCTCTTAACAGTCATAGACCGTTTTACAAGATGGCCGGAAGCAAGCCCGATGGCAGAAGCATTGACAAGCGCCTGCGCGGAAGCCCTGCTGTCAAGTTGGATAAGCCGTTTCGATGTGCCGGACGACATAACTACAGACTGGGGCTCAGCACCCCTACCAGAACTCTTGATCTCTCTGGCATGCCTGATGGGGACAACATTCCACAGTACGACGGCACACAATCCCACGGCTAACGGAATGGTGGAAAGGGCCCACCATTCATTAAAAGCAGTGCTGATGGCATGGTATACTGACGAAAATTGGGAGGTGCAGATGCCCTGGGTCCTGCTAGGTCTCTGAACAGCACCAAAAGCGAATGGAGAGGAATCTCCTGCAGAAAACGTCTACGGGGAAGCAATGGCAAGGCTGGGGGAATTCTTCCCTATGGAACCAGACGACCGAGATACACCCCTTCCAAGGCTAATGGGAAATAGCAAAGGAGTTCGCACCCTGCCGGAAGACTTTCATAGACAGGACACATAATATGGCCCAGAAGGCCTGAGAACCTGCACACATGTCTTCTTAAGAGATTACACCCGCCGCCCACCCCTGACCAGACCTTACAGAAGACCACACTGTGTTATCATAAGAATGTCCAAGGCCTACCTCATCAACATCCATGGGCCGGAAGACTAGGTATCCATCGACAGGTTGAAGTCAGCCTTCCTGATGGATAAATAAACCCAGGAGGAGACCGGTAGACGTCCAAGAATTCCTGCACAAAACAAGACCTTGAACGAAGAAATTGACATCACAAAGCGAGGTCGAGGGCATCCCAGGGTCTGGATGAAGGACACCTCCTGACCGGCAAGCCTGCCGGACGACTCACCAGTCAAAACTGCCCCACAACCACAGACATCAGGAACTTGGGGACAGCTCCTGATACCAACAAGATATCGCGATTAACATTGCACAAATCTTCCAATTATTCATTATTAAATATTCATTATCAATTATTAATTATTGGGTGGGGGGGAGTACTTTTAAAGACCTTTACCCATTAATCACGATTATATATTTTTTCTAGCAAAGCAGTAAGAACCACAATGTATGTCCATTATTTCTTTCACTATTGTTATTTGATTAACTGCCAAGAAACATAAATTCTCCTTTGTCTGTGTGTGGGCGGCGAGAGATGGGGTCAGGCACTCTGTTTC
This sequence comes from Macrobrachium nipponense, assembly GCF_015104395.2. NCBI lineage: Eukaryota > Metazoa > Arthropoda > Malacostraca > Decapoda > Palaemonidae > Macrobrachium > Macrobrachium nipponense. The sequence goes on along the minus strand of NC_087217.1, from coordinate 74,795,104 downwards.
CGTCTGCACACTACTATGTATACCTCGTGCCCAAGTAATAAATCAGTTAGAACTCAGTTCTGTTTCTTTCCAACCTCACAGAATAAAAAAAAAACATGGATCAATGTTCCACAAGAATATTAGGTGTGGTCATTCTCCCCTCAGAGTATCTGTAAAACTCCCAGTTTTTCCCAAAGTTCACTTTACCTTCTCGAAGGATCTATCGCCACCTTCAGGTTTTTTCACTGCTAAATCACTACAAACGTCTGCCTTCTAAACGCCCCATTAACACCCCCCCCCTCAACACTATGGTATATATTGTGCATCCACATGCCCTAATGGACTTACAAATGTGCACACGTAATGTTCTGGAACTTTCCATGAACATGCTCCATTTTGCCGCATGAACTGACATACATAAGCAACTGCATTTTTCTGACTGCATGATCTTACGATTTCTATCTAACCAGGTCAACTCGCGCACAGCGTTCTCGCTGATGTGACTTGGTGATGTTATGGTTGTGTATGCTTTGTCTCGTTCCAGTGTTTTTAAACTTTTCCATAACACTCATAGCTGTGTTGTTGCACATTCCAATCTGCTTGTGACACAGTTTGCTGCACCCTAATTTTAATTGCTAACGTTACCAGAGCCTTTAATACATGTGAAAACAAATAAAAAATGAACCGAAGTTTCCTCAGTGCAATCGAGCTTTTTGTATCGTGGATAATCAAGGCCACGGGAATTAAATGTATCTTACGGTGTTCTCGGTATGATGCTGTATGAGCCGTGGCCCATGTAACTTCAACCACAGCCTTGTGGTGGTCTGTCCTTTATCATTGCCAGAAGCCCGATTAAGGCTAACTGTAACCTTGAATAAAATAAAAACTACTGGTTTATTTGGTTTATTTGATGATTAGAGCTTCATTCATCAACATAGCCTCAGTAGTTTTTAAGATCTGAGGGCTGATAAAAAAAGAGCAGACGGACTGACAAAGCAATCTCAATAGTTTTCTTTTGCAGAAGACTAAAAAGAAGTTTAATTATACTGAATGAAAGTAATAAAAATTAATAATTTAATGAAATTCTTAACTAAAAATAAACTATATTTCAATTTCTGACTGTTGAGTAAGAAGGGGAACACAGCTGACTAATTCAACTTATATTTGAAGTGAGAGAAGCGGTGAATAACTAACTATTAAGCAAAATACATATACTGATTGGATGAAAATGTAAAGAGAATTTAAATCATATTCCGCTTACTTCTAAACTCAAAGACCAAATACCAGTCGTTTGATAAACTAGCATAAAATAATTTTCATGGGAAAATTAAGAGGAATTATACATGACTTACAAAATTTTAAACAAAATCATCATTTCAGGTATTTTCATCTCTACGATGAAATTCTAACGTGTTCATTTCTTCCTTAAAAGGAACACTGCAGCATCAGAAACGTTGTAAAAAGATACATTTATGTAGATGCCTTACCAAGAGAACATATTGGAAGTTAAATCCCCTACAAACATTTCAAATGTATTTCCATTGTACTAAAGTGTCCATAATATTTTCGTTTGCAATTCTGATTTTTAAAAATTATTTATTCAACTACTTCAATAGATTTTATTGTCATGTAATAAAATTAAGTTTTATTTTAATTTTAGGTTTTTTTCTTTTATCTTACTATGTTAGAGTTTTTACAAAGAACAAATCTTAAGCTGGCTATTATGTCGGAATAACAAGTGTTCATCTTTAAGCAAATCGAATATCAGAGCTTTCTTCACCCATAGTACGTTATTGAGCCTCTTCCAGATTCAACTTTTAGTTTCCTTTCCTCGCCTTTTACTTAAAAAAAAAAAGTGTTAGGCAAACTGCTTTCCTCAGGCTATCATTTCCTTATTACACTTGGCCCTAAATATTCGGAAGCAGTCCACGTTTAAGAAACTTTTTTTCTTTTAGACGTTCTGATATGAGAATTGTCTTCAAGTCACGACACAAATTATACATCCTGCTCTCGAACTTTCATTTTACGTGCTTGAAAGAAGTCAAGGGAATTTTTAAGAATTAGTAAACATTTTACTTTGCGCAATTTGAACATAATCGTTTGCCATAAGGTAACTAGTTAACATCCTTTATTACAATATAAAAACTTTAAATAAATAAGCGGAAAATGGTAAATGTACGATATATCTGCACATTTCATTGATTTTTAATTAGAGTACGCAGTACTAACAAGTGTGTGTTTGTCCAGATCATCACAAATCAATTAAAATATACTAAAATGATCACTGCAGCGTTTTGATTAATTTTTTTATATAGACAGGATAAATATGATTACAATTCCAATCGGTTCTTTCAACATTGGATATACAGAATAGCTGCGGGTTTTTATTGTATCCTTTAGTAAAATTCCTCGATTTTTGCCGGAAAGCGATCTATAACAAAGTCTCCAATACACTGCTTCATGGTTTCTCATCGTGAATTCTCAACCGCTTGGGCCTGTGTCAACTTCTGTATCGCATTTTCTGTTTATAATGGCTTCGTAGCAACTTTATCGTGGTTCCACATAATTTCATACTCTTGCGTTTGTCTGTGGTTTCATGTTAGCTTCTGCGTTGTATCTACAGTCTCTTGGCTTTGAGCTATTAATTTTTTTTTTCGTATCATATTTTTTGCTCGCTGATAATTTGTATACACCACATATATCCGACGTGGATATTCCTTTCCCTATTAGCAATTGAAATTACGATCCCTTGCGATAAGAGAATTGTAACTCCATAACCCTGCAAATTGGTTAATTTTATGCCTTCTAGTCTGAAATACTTTGGAGTGTAAATCTACTCAAGGCAGTTCGAACCCTTAAGAATAAAAAAAAAAAAAAAGCAAAAAGAAAAAAAAAACTAGGAACAGAGCCCTTATATTGGGTCAAATTTTTGAGGTTGGAAAGCAGAAAAATATTACGAGGAAAGAGAATTCTGAGCCCCTAGTAAAGAGGAAATGTCATTTGACAACTGCTCGGACAAAGAAGAGCCCGTGCTGGCATAATACCAACTTCGTTTACCAGCTACAAGGAAATGGCGTTTGTGGAAAAAGCGAATGGAGAAAATCAGAGAACAAATATTTGTTTTACAGTTTATTTACAAACGTTACAGTAAATTCTCTCTCTCTCTCTCTCTCTCTCTCTCTCTCTCTCTCTCTCTCTCTCTCTCTCTCTCTCTCTCTCTCTCTCTCTCCTTATTTATTGGTCCACAGGAGGCTGTCTCTTGTAATTATTGTGGATGTGTAATGAATCCGTTTTGCTCCTCGATAGTTCGAGCATTTGCTGGATCAGTGAAAAAGTGATCTATCCCTCATGTATGTGTTCACCGGTTATTCAAATGAGTTTAAGCAAAGAGCAACTTATCCCGGATGACCGGAAACCAAACGTATCCATACACACAAACACACGCACACACATATGGGCACTTTGTCTGTATGTATTCTAGCTGACAAGAAGTCAGAAACTTTAATGTTTATTAATATCTGCGAGACTATTTTTACTTGAAGCTTTGATATGATAAAGTAAATAAATCGAAGCTTTGGTATGATAAAGTAAACAAATTAGATAATAATTTTTTAGCATATTGTATTACCAGAAAGATAAGTATTTATTTCATTTAGCCATTTATATAAACAACAACATCCACATCATGCTGGCTTCGTCTTAAACGTTTATTGCTTCAGAGGCTGATATATTTAAATAGAATCAGTTGGTCGCAGGCATCCAGGCATTTGATTGTAGTAACCATAGTGAACTCTTAAATTCTCTAGCTTTTCCTTTACCGAGTACACTTTGCACGGAATGCACTGAAATCCGAGAAAAACTGGGTAAATAAATATTCTTTTCCTTAGTTGACATTTGAATCCAGTCTATTTGAAGAATGGGGGTCTTTCCCATCCGGTCATTAAATTTTCTTGGAGGATAAGAGTTTATTTCAGCTTACAGGAACATGGATCTCTCGAATTTCAACATATTTTCATAACACGAAACTAAAACCCCTACTCAGAGCAGTTGCGGAAAATTTCATGGTTCTATAAGATGAATTATATACTAAGAGCTAGATAAATAACATCAGTGGTTTGATTAAACACCTTGAGAAGCTATACTCCAGAAGCCTATAAATTTTGATGGTTGAAATGGCCAATACACTCTACACTTCCTCATATTTTGGCTAGTGTACAACTAAAATCATAAGACCCCGAAATCAAACAAATTAAGTAAGTCTCTTTTTCCAAGAGAGATTCGAACCCACGCTTGTTAGAAGATCGATGATAGCAACGATTAGCAAAATACTACCACGGTGACTGTAGGGTTTTATGTTTGTATTGGCCGAAATAAACGGTTTCTCTTCACATACACATAAGAACGAGGACACAATCTTAATGAAACGTCAATCTTTTGCAGATATAAGTCTCCAGATAGAGAAGATAAAACATGTTTCCGGGGAGGAGGGAGTTGGGAATTGCGTGTATGTATATATATATATATATATATATATATATATATATATATATATATATATATATATATATATATATATATATATATATATATATATATATATATATATATATATATATATATATATGTATATATATATATATATATATATATATATATATATATATATATATATATATATATATATATATATATATATATTCTTATATGCTGTTGCTTTTGCAATGCATATCATCCTCTCCTTAACTGTATGGAGTGTTTTAAAATTGTTCGCAATATTTTCAGATTCCTTATTTTGCTTAGGGTTAGTAAATTCGAATAATGTATGTTCAGATTTCGTATAACATCATTTAAAAGTTAAGAATAACGTAGAATGGGAGAAGAAAGGGAAAATGACATTGTCTGTTCAAAGCAGGAAAATATCTGTCACCACTTGAGACCGAGTGTTTCCAATGTTTTTTTTTTTTTTAAACATTCGATACTCGCACTTGTTTCACAGTTGGCTCTTTATCAAGTGATCACGTGAAGAATTGCATCATCTTTCGTAAGATCGTTCTGTTCTACCTAAAACGTTTCACATACTTCTGATACCTTTCATTTCATATAAGTAGTTAGTGAAGTTTTTGTATTGAAAATTATCTAAATTTACTGGTAAATTAACTCTTCTATCTCTCGATTTGTCAAGAGAATTTGTTGACTCGTAAGTACTTGAATTTTGAAGTACAAAGTTTGTGACGTCACGCAAGGAAATGACGAAACTTAATTTCATTCGAGAAAATTCTATAATCATATCTTTTACTTTAAAAGAGTTTTATTGTCTTAAATCATGTAATAACAAATGTTATTTATGATTGTAATCTTACTTTCTCTCTACTTATTGCTTTGAAAGAGAATTTTTGCGATATCAGCTCTCTCGTTACCAAAATCGTTCGCCCAAACATTTTAGACGAGATACACTGATCAGTTTCCATACGAAGAGAGAAGTGTTTTCATTCTGAGATTTCAAACCGTGGCGGAAGAAGATCATTATCTCTCTCTCTCTCTCTCTCTCTCTCTCTCTCTCTCTCTCTCTCTCTCTCTCTCGTGTGAGAGATTTTTAATTTCACACTGACGTAAAGATTTTATACTTAGTGATTGGTCACTTGTAAATTTTAGATTTCCTATTTCTTGGATTTATTTAATATTGCTTAGTGCTTATTGCATCTGAACAAACATTGTACAAGTGTGTAGCAGCGCCTTTTCTTTTTTAGAACATGGTGAAATATTGGAGCTAGCTGCATCAGAAACATAATTGGTACCAAGGTTTAAGTTGCAACTTAAAATAGATTTACAGTGGTTTGGTGAAACTTTAAAAAAATAATTACAATGTTTTGGTGAAACTATTTCATTTTTACATATTGCAAATTTTTATGTTCTATGTTTATTTCTTTGGAAGTGATTTTTTTGTGCATTAATCCTTTTTTCTTATTGAAGTGATTTTTTTGTGCATTTGTCCATTTTTCTTATTGAAGTATATTTTCTTATATATTCTGTGTGATTAATGCGTTCTTAGTTTTTTTGTGTAATTTTGGTATTTTCCATATTTTTCTGTGTTGTCATTTACATTCACAATTTGATTAACTTAATTGTTTTCATTATTTCTTCATTGCATATTTAATTGAGTTTAACTCTTGTGAATTACTTTTCATTTACTTAGAATTCTTTTCAAGTTTTATTGGTCTTTAGCACTTGTAAATTAATTTCCAAATTTTAGTTATTACCTAACACTTGAATTTCAATTGAATTAATTAATTTTTTTGGTTTTTGTGATTAATTAATTTTGATTTGATTTGACTTAATAATTAATTCGAGAATAACTAAACTTTGTGTGGTTTTCAAGTAACAGTATATATATATATATATATATATATATATATAATATATATATATATATATATATATATATATATATATATATATATATATATATACAGCACAAAGTATTTTAAGTTAGAACCAAGTCCAAGAATTCCCTTCCATATTGTGAATGGATTAAGAAACCCTTGAGAGTATTTGGACTTAGCAAATATTGTCCCTTTTGTATTCCCTTACTAAACGAATATGGAAACCCTCCTAATGACTTTCTCACATTAAAATCTTTACATTGATCTATGAGATGCCATCGCCCCATGAGGGCTAGCTACTGACCAATGTCAAAATCCTGGGGCAGTTCACCCACACTTCAGGGACCTGCTCCATTTTTTTCCGTTGTAGTATGGTCCCCAAGCTAATTTAGTAAAAAAGCCATTAAATGAGAACATCCTGCCACGTCACGAAAATTCACACATCTCATGGGAGGTCTCCCTAGCTTAACTCCAACTCTCTAACTGACCCCACCTCCTTTTTACTTTACCTTGTCCCACACCATTGTCATTGGACCCTTCACGGCCTCCTCACACCTTCATAACCCTCGCCTCTCTCAACTCATATGTTTTTCTATTGTTCTCCTTATGTTTGCACCGATCTGCCGGCATTCAAATGTTCTTTTTGGTTCCCGCAGATTAGCGCCAGAGATGGAAGACCGAGACAAATTGCCCCTTCAAGAAACTCGGGTATGTTTTGAGAACAATATCAATTTTGGACTGGATGATTCTAGTTGTCCTACTCGGTTATACAAACAGCCTGTCCAGGACTATCAAACTGCATTTGCTCTCGCACTTCACCCTAGCCTATAGTATGTGGTATGTGGACCTTGCCTAGTAACAAAAGGCCTACCAACTCGCTGCAGTTTGCCTACCCGGAAGCGGCCCATTCCTGATCACTCAGCTGCCGCTTTCCTCTAGCAATGTCTTGAACCTGAAAACGACAAGTACTTCCAAGTAACCACAACTGTACATTGAGACTACCTGCGAGTTCTCCTTACGACCGCCTGATTGCTTGCTTCTTGATTTTTCTTTGGCGAAGCCATGCATGAGACATACATCCTTTGGCTGATGCCCTAGTAGAACTCAACTCCCATCACGCCACGGATTAAAGGCAACTGAAAGAAAACATTTGCTTTTGGCCTTTAACCTATGTTCCTAACACTCATTTCTATTTTCAAATAGGTTTCTTCTGTAATTCCCATTCTTTAAATTCCCATCTCCCTAGGAGACCCAGTGAGTGTTTAAGTGTAAGTAGTGATATCAGTAATCATACTTTGCTACTTTGAATCGAATTATGCTCAACATATTTAAACATAATATCCAAGTTCTGATATATAACAAAATCTTACCAAATCACTGTGTAAATTTGCTTTTTACAAATATCAATATTTCATTGTTGAGTTCTTTGCAGATTCTTGTAGACTATCCCAGTATGTGCGTGCTCCTATAGACCAACAGTACCACTCACCTTATTCTACCAGTGCTAATGACGAAGCGCCATATCCCTGCTCACCAGCGACTCTCACACTCTCTCACATTGCTCCACTGACTAGTGTTCTTATGTATTAATCCTAAGTTCTCGATCCATACTCTCATGTGCCTACCTATGAGATTTTGTAGGATAGTGTATTTGCATGCAACTTATTGACACCTTTTCTTTGTTATTGTGAACTGTAGAATTAACGTCATGAATGCCACAGAGCCAGACTGAGCTCCTGTAACTGTAATATCTTCTGATTGTCCGATTATAAATTATATTAATTTTATGAACAGAATGCTTGTTATATTCATTCTCTATCTTAGAAAGTATTCTGGGTGTTCTATAAGGGTTCCATTTTATTTTTTTTCTGTTCTTAGTCTGCATGCCTTTAGTCAGGAAGGAATAATTTTGGAAATTCAGAATTTGGAATTTAGTCATTTTGCTCTAACCCAGTCATTCTAATTATGACAGTAGCGAACTTACCAGAATCTTAGGACTTGATGTAAGCATAGGTCAATTAGTATGTGCTGGTGCAACAGTGAAATACTCAGTTAATAAGCATATCAGGTTCGACTGGCTAAAACTGAAAATACCTAGTATTTTATGGCATTATATTGTGGCATTTTTTTTTACTTCAAGAAGTGCAACGGTAAGATTTAATTCTGTGTTACATTTTGATTTAATGTCATTTCAAAGTGTCCAACTGTAAGTGTTTAAAGAAAGCGCCACCGAGCTTCACGCACCTGCCATGCCTTGAAACTGAGTTGCCATTCACTGCTAATGAGTGTAACTGTGTTATGTGTTAATTTTGCGTTCTTTACGAGACTGAATGTCTCACATATGTTAATGAGTGCTAGGTAAATTAGTTTGTGACAGGGAAAATATTCATTCTATGGAAAGGTGCGTATTTCCCTGTTGAAACACGGTAATCTCGTTGTGAAAAGTTATCCCTGGCAATTCTCTGCATCAAACCTTGCGCTGGCATCGTCTTGTAGCATTCCAGTAAAAAGTAGCCAACTCACTTATTTTGAAATCTTTATTTCCATCTGAACTGTTCACATTATAATAACTGATGAAGCAAACTACACCTAGCTTACAAAGTCACATTTTATGTTTTTAGAATTAACATACAAAATTCTTTTAGGAAGTATCTTTTGCTTCCTGTATGCAAGTGTCACTAATGCTGACACAATACACACCTCTGAGTGCCACCTCAAGCTTTGTCACTTACCAGCTGGTGAGAATGCCAGTTCTTGCCTGTGTTGCATTCATACTGTTATTGAGTATCACAACTTCTTGCGAGACTTATATCAGGAGTGCCACCATCTCTGACACTCCTCCCTAAGTAGGCTGTGTATGCCTAACTGATCTTTTACCTGTAAGTGCTAGTGAGTGCATCACCAGGAGAATCTTGCTCTGAGAGCAATGCTCTATCCAGTGCCACTAGCCTGTAGATTCGACAGACCAAATCTGTTAACTTTAGTATGTGAGTACCACTATCACTGACACTCCCTTTTCCGACATGTTGAGTGCCCTGGTTCTGCAGCAGGAAGACATGAAGTTCTGGAACACCTGGGTGATGTGGTTAAGCCACCCTTTAGGATCGTCATCAGACCTGGGTTGGAAAAGGCCATTTATTCCTTGCAGCACTAAGAGGGGGCAAGTCATAGTACTCCAGGAGTACTGCACTTGATGATACCCCCTCTGCACTTCCATGAACTACACTTCTGTGACAACTATCATGGCAGACCATATCGAGGATTTACAATATTTCTAGGCATCGGGGCTGGAACAAAATCGCCGTGGAGATGCCGTCATCGCCTGTGTCGATGCTGAAATGGAGAAGGCTCAAGCTGCCAGGTTTGATGGATGCTGGGGGAACAAGAATGACTGGAACATGAAACTGTATGGCTCTATAAACTCGAGTTGGCACGAATACACACAAGCACAGCCAGGCCGCCTACCCCCCCTCTCAGTGCTGCAAGGAATAAACAGCCTCTTCCAACCCTGGTCTGATGACGATCCTAAAGGGTGGCTTGAGCACATCACCCAGGTGTTCCAGAACTTCATGCCTTCTGCTGCAGAAACAGCATTAATACTGAACAAACACATCCAGGAAAACGGTTATATCACCCACTGTTCCCTCCCTGCTGAGGATCAAGGAGATGTGGACCTTGTGTGAACTGCCATCACCCGAGCCAACGAGATCACCCTGAGAGATGGTGACAGAATTGGCATTGTCTCCCCAAGGATGTCGTACAGACCTGGACCAACTGGCTTCACAACAAAAATAGGAACTACAGGCACTGGATGGAGTCCCTTCCCACATGGGATGCTGAGACAATCATGTAAAGATTCAGGATAGAAGATTTTTTCTACTACACACCTAGCAGCCTAGCAATCTACTTCCACAAGCGAAATCCTGCTACCATTGTGGAATGCTGCTGACTGGTTGATGAGTGGGAGACTCACTGTGCCCACCTGAGCTCCCTGAATAAGACAATCACACCTCCAGGATTCATGGCTGTGATAGACCAGCCGAAGAATGGGGCCAATCCTAAACCATTCCTGTGTCACCTGTGTAAGAAGCCAAGGCACCAAGTAGATACTTGTCTCAATAAAGACAAGAATAAAAGGAAACAGAGACCTTCCTAATCCTCTGCCACCTGCCTGTCAAACAATCCTGGCCTGCAAGGCTACTAGTAGGCCACGCATCCACGCATTTCCCTGGCTGTCCTAAGTATTCTGCCTCTAAGACAGTTCAGACGAACGTTTGACCTACAGGGTTCATCCAATGGATATGACCGTGTGCGGACAATTTTTCGAAAAACCTTTATTCGAAAGGCAATTGTTCGAATTTTTTTTTTCGAAAGCCAAATATTCGAAAACAATAGTTCGAATGTGTAATTTTTCGAATTTACAATTGATCGAAATAAATATTGGAATAAGCAGTTTTTCGAAATTAATATTGTTCGAATTCATGAGTAACGTCGACTTATTGAAAAAAGCCCGACGGCAGTTTTGTATTTTAACACTTTCTCTCTCTCTCTCTCACTCTCTTCCAATGTGTAGTTATTCGAGAAACAACTCAATCGCATTGTTTGTATTTTAATTACCTTAAAACAACTTATCGCATTGTTTGTATTCTATTTACCTTAAATAAAGAATAAATAAACATAAAAAAAACCGTTAACAAATAATTAAAAGCTTAAAGTTCCCATTGTTATTTTGGACGGTTTTCCATTTAGTAGAGAAGCTCTTAAACCCTATGATGGCTGAGTTCGTTCAAAGTGAACAAGGAAAGCCCATGTTATTAGTGAATGGATATTTATTTGTTGAAGACAAGCAAATGCAAGATAAAATTTGTAAATTACTGTAAATGTCGTGCTATAACAGTAGAAGATGTTACCGTTTCTAAAGAACATAATCATGCAGGTAATCCAACTGGCGTAGAAGTGCGGAGATTTATTGAAAAAGTGAAAGACGACGCAAAAGGTACTCGTGATTCCCCTCATTATATAATTGCAAATGCATCTTCAGATCTTAGCGCATCTGGAGCTCAGCTGTCAACAGTATTAAGCGCTCAATTAGAAGGGTTCGCTTATAAAAAAATTGTGGACTATCTATACCCTTTCATAGGAACGATATAGTATTCCCAGTCGAGTAGTATATGAGGACTTTCAAAAATGAAGATTTTCTTCTTTTTGACTTGGGTCAGGAAGATGAGAGTTTTCAGTCAAAATTCGAATGCTATTAGCATTGGCATTTATCCCAGAAGTCATTGAAACTTTTGAAAATTTAGTAGAGGAGTTATCTTCACCTGAATTACTTCCGGTAATAGATTATTTTGAAGATAAATTGTGCAAAGATATGTTAAGGAAACTAATAAATTTAAACTAAATTAATAGTTTATAAACATCAATCATATTATCCTACATGGTAAGATAAAGTATGTTATAGATTTGAACAATATTCATATAGAAAAACTGCTTATTCTAATATTTTGTATTTCGATCAATTGTAAATTCGAACAATTACACATTCGAACTATTGTTTTCGAATATTTGGTTTTCGAAAAAACAATTTTTGAACAATTGCCTTTCGAATAATGGGTTTTCGAAAAATTGTCTGCAAATCATATATAACACCCACAAGTCACTGTAGCTTCTAACCTCAGTCTGAGTCATGACCAACTGATCACTGCTCAATCACAAGACCAAGCTGTAAGCTATCTTTCTGGACACCCCAACTGACCTGAACTACTTTGGAGATTGTCCTAAAACTCAGTACCTCCTAGAGAGTGGGGTGCTCTTCCGATTTTCCTGAGACATTTCAGTGTTATCCGTACCACTAAGGCCCTCACAGAAAACTTCTACAGGACGGAACTCACAAAGGATGTCAAGTCAAATATTGAGGCATGCCGAACTTACCAGACGGTTGGAAACCTAAATGAAAAGATACCTGAAGCCCAGCTAAAGAATATTCCCTGTGCAGGTGTCCCCTTTTGGAACATGGTCCTTGACTACTATACGCCACAGGGACACACCAAGTCTAAGACAGGGAACTCACATTGCTTAACCATCATCGACTGTTTCACTTAGTACACAGATACTATTCCTGCCAGGAGTGAGACATCCAAAAATGCTATCAAAGCATTGCTTAAGTTCTCCAGATTTGATTTCTCAGTCATGATTCAAAGTGACCAGGGACAGCACTCCATGCCAAACAAGTTCAGAAACTATATGCTGGCCCATAGGATTGAGCATGTGCATTCAACACCGGCATTTTCATCAATCCTTATCCGCCACCCTGACGAAGCTCTAGCAAAAAACATAGGAGACTGGGAGGAGAATCTCCCATACTTGCTGTTCTCGCTGTGGCATAGTCCATCTTAGACCTTGGCCTATAGCCCTTTTGAACTACTTTATACCCATTCCACCAGGGAACCTATAGGTATCCTTTTTGAAGCATGGGAGGACCCACACAAGTCCAAGTGAGTAAAGGAACTGGCCAAGATCCAGAGCCACCTCTGGGCTGCATGGGCCATTACTCAAGCAACTGAGGCTGCAACACAAGAAACAGTCAAAATCAAATTTGATAGAGATAACCGGACTTGGACATTTGCAGTAGATGAGGTCCTTATGCTCAGAACAGGAAAAACGTGACCCCTCGAAACCCAGTTACAGGTTCCCACAAAATTCTGGCAAGGGTGAAAATCTTAATTACTCATATGAGCCAAGTGGCTCCAGTCCACATCAATCTCCTTAAGCTTTACAAGACACACCTAGCCAATGACGCTGCCCCTTCCAGGGCCTCTACCTCTGTAGTCATGGGGGCAGCAACTGTTACCACTCACCCCGACTCACAAAGCCAAGTACTAAACAATATCTCATACATAACTCCAGGCTTGACAGGCACCTAACTGGAAGATATAGGGAAAATGCTTAACGATTTACAAAATGTGTTAGACTCTCAGCTAAACTGACATATTAGAGCATCACACCTTTGAACAGTCCAATAGCCCAGGGATACTAGGAGGTAAACCCACAAAATGCTGAAAGAATCAAGGAACAGATAAGTCTGCAGTTGTGACTGTTACTAATCAAACCCAGCAGTTGTACATGGTCATCACCAACTATACTAGTACCAAAGGAGGGAGGAGGAGATAGACCATGCATCAACTACTGAAAGTTAAATAAGGTTACTAAGCCAGAGCATTACCTGCTTCTGTGCATAGACATGTGCTTGGGCACCCTCAGTAAGGTCCCCTATCTCAGTAAGATAGATTTAGAAATGGGATATTAGCAAGTTCCCTTACAAGAGGAATCACAACCTCAGACGGTTGTACCAATATAAGGTGATGTAGTTATGCATAAAAAGTGACCAGGATGTTTTGCAGAGGCTCATGAATTGAATACTAGCTGATAGAATAATATATGGTATACCTAGATGATATAGTCATATAGTCCACTATAACTTGGGAACAGCATCAGACCATCATTAAGAAGGTCTTAAATGCCCTTAGGGAGGCAAATCTAGTCCTGAATCTCAAAAAGTGTCAATTCGGAGCAGCAGAAATCACATATCTGGGACTGTCAGGGTACATGATTATTTTAAAAAGGAAACAATCGTTCATTTGTTATTGAGTAGTTGCCCCCCTACCCCACAACATTGTTCTGGGTGTTTGGAGTTGACGTCCGTGGCTTTCGCTGTGACTGTATTAGTCAGGTTTGGGATAACAGTGAGTCAGGTCTTCGACAGTACAGCAGCTTAGCAATGATCCTGCCATGATCATTTGAGTGATGACTTTTCCCTCTGGAGTACAGTAACTGCATGGTGACTTTGTTATCTGTCTTGACGTTTCTGCAGAGATTGTCTGTTTTTGTGTGTGACACTGCTTGGAGTTTTATTTATACCATATTGGTATTTATTTAAACTGGTCATTGTTTATGATTGTTATTGAAGCTGTGTCTGCTGATTTTGTATCATTATTTATTACTATGGTTCTTTTATGTGATTTGGTGATTAATTACCACTTGTTTATTGCTTTTGAGTTAAGCTTTATTATTTTATGCTGTTGCGAGATGCAGGAAATGTGTTTATAGATTTGTGAAATCTTGTTTACAGAAGTTAAACTAATATTTTCTGTCTGTGCATTGTTATTTTACTTTTATGTTAATATATAATAAGGTAACTTTGGTTTAGTTACATCAAAACTAACTTACAAGTAGCATAAACCATATCATAGACAACAGAAACAATCATTAATAATGAGCAGTATTAACAATGCTAAACAGGTAGCATAAATTATAAAAAATACCAGCAGAAAAAAAAAAACACCCACAGCACCAAAATTGCCTAAAACTTTTTAGTATAAATCTAGGTAGTATTACACAGTACATAAAAAATCCAGTAGCAATTAAAAATAGGTATACCCAGATAGAAAAGAAACTGATTTCGAAGTATTGTGTGATTCTCAGACAATACTTCAAAAAGATATGCAAAGCATTGCCTCCTATTTTGATTAAACGTTCATTTCCAAGGTCTTTTCATGCGCTACACTTAGTTGCCTTGCTGGTAACTGTGAAATAACAATGGTTATCAATGTTTGAGCTGTTCTATAACATCTGATCTACAGCCTTCTTTAGCCTATGGGAAGTCTTGCTTGTTTTTCAGCACATACAATGAAAAGGCTTCTTATTATCTAATTATTTGGTATACTGTACATATGCATATATATGTATATGCGTAGATATATATATATATATATATATATATATATATATATATATATATATATATATATATATATATATATTTATCTATTTATATATACAGTATACCAAATATAAGAAGCCTTTTCATTGTATGCCTAAGAACTAAAAAACAAGCAAGAACTTCCCGTAAACTAAACACAAGGCTGTAGATCAGATGTTATGGAGCAGCTCAAACATTGAGAACCATGTTATATGTATATATATATATATATACTATATATATATATATATATATATATATATATATATGATATATATATATTATATATATAATTTATAATATATATAATATATATAATATATATATATCATATATATAGATATATGCATTGATATATAGTGTTATATATACAAATGTTTCCCCGTTGGACTCATATGAGAGAATATGGTGAAGGGAATGAGGAGCGTGTGTGCAGCCGAGCGGTTGACAAATTGAATATGGCTGCCCATTGTCGATTCTGAATTCCATTACCGGATATCGGGCATAGCGGGTAGGGAGGGTGCTGGAATGGTGGATACTCGCAATGGCATTCTTATTTTATATTTCGAATGACATTTCTCTCTCTCTCTCTGGTCGAAGAGTGAGACAAAAATTCCATGTTTTCTACATCAACAACTTTGTCCTATAAAAGACAGGTCTTTTATAAGTCGTGTTGCTCTGATTGAAAAAAAAAGAAGACAAAGCGAGTAAATTTTCTGGCAAAGATTTTAAATTTTGTTTTGATCATTATAAATGGTTCAGCATTTTAATCACTAGGCACAATGACAAATCATTATATATATATATATATATATATATATATATGTATAGTATATATATATAGTATATATATATATATATATATATATATATATATATATATATATATATATATATATATATATATATATATATATATAAAGGTTTTTTGCCACGAAGGAAAAGCGCTTTTCATTTTTTCCTTCGTGGCAAAAAACCTTTATTTATACATAGCATCATGTTTTATATACTTCATGATCAAGTTATTCTTATATATATATATATATATATATATTATATAGATATATATATATATATATAGGATATATATATATATATATATATATCTAAATATAATGTTATATATATACTATATATATATATATATATATATATATAATATAATAGATATATATAATATTAATAAATAATATTATAATATATGTATATATATATATATGTATATGATATATATATATATATTATATATATATATATATATATATATATATATAGATAGATATATACTGAGATATAATATATATAATATCTATATATAATATATATATATATAGTAATAGAGATATATACTATAGAATATGTCTATAGACTTAGCATTACATGATATATATATACTTATATATATTATATATATATATATAATATATATTATATATATAATATTATATTTATAATAGTATATCATGTATAATATGTATATAGAATATTCTGATAGTAATATCTATAGTAGTAGTAATATATACTATATATTATATATATATATAATATATATATAATATGTAGTATGTACACACACAATATATAATATATATATATATGTATTATTACAATATATATATATATATATATGATTATATATATATATATATATATGTATATATATATAGATATATATATATATAATATATATCTATATATATAGATATAATATATTTATATATATATATGTACATATAATATTATAGATATATATATATATATATATATAACTATAGATATATATGTGTAGATAATTTATATATATATATATATATATATATATATATATATATATATAGTATTTATATATATATATATATATATATATATATATATGTATTATATATATAAAGATATATATATATATACTATATATATATATATATATATATATATATATATAAGTATAATATATATAGATATATATATATATATATATATATATTCTATATAATATTAATATATATATATCTATATATATATATATATATATACAAATATATATATATATATACATATATATTATGTATATACCATATACTATATCAGATTCTATATATATGTACATACTATACTATATATATATATATAAAATAACTTGATCACGAAGTATATAAAACATGATGCTATGTATAAATAAAGTTTTTTTGCCACAAAGGAAAAAATGAAAAAGCGCTTCTCCTTTGTGGCAAAAACCTTTATATATATAGATATATATATATATATATATATATATATAAATAGATATATAATATATATATATAAAATATATATTATATATATATATATTAATAGATATATATAAATACATACATATAATGATAATATTATATCTATATGTATTATATACATACCTATATATATATATATATATATATTATATAATATATATATATATATATATATATTATACACACAACACATATATATATATATAATATTATTATATATAAAGAGATATATATTTTTGGGATAAATATATAAAATATATTTAGAAAATATAAGGGTATTAAGATAGGAAACAAGGGAAGGGGGCAGAAGAAGAGAAAGGAAATAATATATATATATATTATATATAAAATAGGAGGAAAAGAAAAGAGAGATTCGAGACGGAAGAGAATAGGAATTAAGGAATAGGAATAATAACCATATAAAGGATAAAATAAGAAGAAGAGAAACACTAAAATAGAAAAGGAGGAAGAAAAAATTACAGGATAAGGGAGAATTATAAAGATTAAAGAGGAAGGATATAAAGGAAATAGAAAAGGGGGATAAGATAGAAAGCAGGGGAAGAAGATAATAAGGGAGATAAGTGAAGGAGATAGAAAGACATTATTCAGTTAGAAAAGAGAGATAACTAGAAGACATAAAGCAGGATTTAACTAGGGATATAACCCCAATTAGAAGAGACGAGAAGAATATAAAGAGATATATGGGATATAAAAGATTAGGTGCCTAGAATCCGACACCACCTGGAAGATAAGAAACGCCTTCCCAAACAAGCATAAAACAAAGGTGGGGCAAATTAAAGGTTTAAAGACCAATCATCTCAGATAACAATCTTCCAGACATAGATATATATAAATATATATATATATATCTCATATATTATATATAGCACATATATATATATATATATATAATATATATATATTATATATAATAGATATATATATATACATACTATATATATATATGATATATATATATATATATATATATCATATATATATATATATATATATATATATATATATATAGATATATATATTCTATATATATATCCATATAATAATATATATATATATATATATATATATAATATATATATAGATATATATATTATATATACATATATATATATATAGATATATACATATATATATATATATATATATATATATATATATATATATATATATATATATATATTATATATATATATATATTATATATATAATATATATATATATATATATATATATATATATATATATATAATATATTATATATATATATATATATATATAATATATATATATTATATATATATTTTCAACCTCTGAAGAGTAATTAATTTCTATCCACCAGCGTGAACACTGTAAAGGAAAATTTCATATAGTTATTTAATCCAGGAGTTATTCTTTAATCACTGCATAATGTTGTCAATGCTTAGAAAAAGCTGAATACTCTATTCAGTCAAATATTAACTTTTTAGGGTTATAGGTTAATACATCAGTAAAGAGTCTTGAAAAAAAGACATTTTCTTTATCATTCTTTATACCCCGAACATTTTAAACGAAAGGCCACATAAATGTATAATCGTCCTGTGGCATTTAAACTACTTGAAATGCGAAGCAAAGATGAAAACCAAAATGGTTTCTCACAATCATTTTTATCCTTAAGGAAAAATTAGTTTAGTTACGACTTATTAATATCTCTAATATAGGTAGATTATTTGCATATTAGGCTCAAAAGTTGCTCAATATTTCACATTTTGAGATGAATGACCAAAAAAGGCTTGAATGAGGAATACTTTAATGAAAATCTTTGAAAAA
The DNA here is from genome assembly GCF_015104395.2 of Macrobrachium nipponense. Taxonomy (NCBI): domain Eukaryota; kingdom Metazoa; phylum Arthropoda; class Malacostraca; order Decapoda; family Palaemonidae; genus Macrobrachium; species Macrobrachium nipponense. Next base: position 74,775,890 of record NC_087217.1, on the reverse strand, counting down.
GATATATAACTATACTTGAAAGAATACTAGCTTTCCTTTGGAGTTTTCTCATGTTTTGATGTTTTTTTTATTCTTCTTTGGAAGTAAAAACTAACGGTGTAGAACTTCCTCAGTTACTCAGATGTCAAAACCATTTATATTGATGTGGCTTTCAGACGTACAGTAAACTCTGATTCTCGTAATTCCTTTTGCCAGCAAATTTTATTGTGTAATGATAAAAGGTCCATAGTAAGGGAGCATATGTAATGTGAGGCAGGTTTGGTGATTAAATATTGGTAATAGTTTTATTCAACCAAGAAATACCTGCCGATGAATAAAAATGATGGTAGCACCCTTGATTCTGTTGTATATAATTTTGGCAGCTTACCTTAAATATTACATTCAAATGAAATTCCTTATTTTAGGCCCATTTTCAATTATTCATAGCTCATTACAAAGGGAACTTTATATATAACAAAAAAGTTGTCTACACATCATTTTGTAAAATTAAGGGTTTTTGAAATAAAAAGCTTGAAAGGTATTTTTTACATGATTTCCAAGTTTAATCAATACACATCATGATATCACTTTTAAATAGCAAACAAAATAATTATTTCTCTTCTATTCTTCTAATAAAGCTTAATTTTTTTTGTTCCGGAAGCTGAAATGCGAATGAAGGAAATTTCGATAAAAGGAAAACGGAAGATTTGGATGATGCAAGTGTAACCTCATCAGAAAATGAGGCGTACAATCGGTCGAAATGTTAATTGATGTTTCCTATGGCAGTCTCAGACAAATGAAACTTTGGGTGAAAATTCAAAATGTGCTGATAAATTTGTTGGCAGTATAAATATTAGACGTGAACTGTAATGATGAAAATCATATGCATGTTTTTCAATATCTGAAAGACAAATCTGTCGAATACTTACTGAAAAGCAAAGTAAAAGGGCATCTTTCTTGCTATAAAAAAAATATACCCACAAAGGAATGCTAGAAAACTCTAAGAGAAATTAAAGAAAATTAGAAAATACAGTGAATGAAGAGAATGGCAGCAGTATTGCCTCAGAGAGTTTGAATAAAGGCCCCACAACAAGATTCATGCTTCGCTCAGAACTTCAGAGTACGGCTTGTTTCTTTTGCAACAAGCCTAAAAATAGAAACCATCCATTACATGCAGTTTCTACCTCATTAGTAGGTAAAAATTGTATGATGCGGCGAACCAGGGCATTAATGCAGAATGGAAACTTAAATTAAGTGGATGTACTGATGTCGCATATCAGAGGGAGGTGCTTCAGCAGAAATATCTGCGATGTAATTAGAAAAACTGAAAAAACAGCTGAGGATTTGCCAAGTATTGCAGAATCTGCTAGTCATGTAGAATTTATTGATGTCAAAACTTCAATGTCTACAAAAGTCAAAAGACATAATAACTTGCAAAGATTTTGCAGAACCATTTACAAGGAAAGTATTAGGTAAATACTTGAAATATGTTGAATTACATATAATTTTTTTATAATTATGTGGAACATTTAATAAATATTATTACACGAGAAAAGAAAACTTCATGGTATTGCACCAGTGCAATTCAAAATTATGGACGGTACCGTCATCACAAATGTGACTATGAAAAAGTTACTATCTCAGTCTCACACCAAAGACGAATTATGAGCCTATATTTCTAAAAAAGTCACCCATCATGCAGAAGAGAAAAATATAAATCTTGTGGCACCATGGCGTACAGAAGTAGCTTATACCCGTTGTGACTTAGGATTTCTTAAAAGTACACAAGAAGAAGCCAATACATAAATGATTCTTCATGCAGTAAATGCTACAGAAAGAGGTGCTAACAGACTATTTATCTACACCCCAGACACTGATGTTCTGGTATTTGCTGTAAGACGATGGCCAAAACTATCAACTCAGTCATTCTTCATGCCAAATTTTACAACGGAAATTTCAGTTGCTGATATATTTTTATCATTGGGCACTTTGAAAGCATCTGCATTACCTGCATTCTACGATCTTTCAGGCTATGACCCCACTGGTGCCTTGGTCAGTAGGGGCAAACTCTCTTACTGGAAGGGATCTAATATAGCAACTAAGGAAGCCTTTGAAGGATTGGCGACACTTGGACCAAGTGAAGAAACCTCTGATGGAGTTCTAGAGGAACTTGAAAAATTTATTTGTCAAGTCTACAAACCAGGGTCAAGTATAGATTAGCAGAACTTCGATAGTATGTGTTTTCAAAGAAACAAATGCCCTGGGAAATGCTACCGCCCACTAAAAGTGCTCTAGTACCTGCACTTAAGAGAATAAATTATCAGGTCATGATATAGGATAAGGATATTGAGGCAAAACCAATACCTCCATTCCCCATTGGAACACAATTAATGGACAAATTTTGTCAAATGTTTGTAATTTGCCTTTTGCTCCTAATAATATCCTTCATCTAATCAGGTGTAACTATGTAAAAATTCTATGCAATCCCCCATGCAAATGCTTAGCAAATAATTTACCATGTACAGAAATGTCTGTATCTAAAGGGAATGAGGAACTTTGTAACAATGATATTAAATTTACACCATAAATGATAGAGCGTGACCGTGAAAGATGACTTTATAGATACTGCGTAGGAAAAATTTTATAGCTTCTCATTTACTTTAATGCCTTGTGACAGATCGGTGAATTATTTTTCGATAGTATACTTTGTATAAAAATCTTTGATTTCCCGCTGATACCATTATAGCTGTAAGGTGGCTTTGTTAATTTTTCAACATTCTATATGGGTTCTAGGACAGTTTGATACTGGATATTTTGATACCGGACATTTTGATACCGGACATTTTGCTACCGGACATTTTGTGACTAGGCTTTTTCATTACCGGACATTTCGATATCATTATATAAAGTATAAATCCAAATTATGTATCAAAAGTAAGGAGTTGAAAGTACATATAAAAAATATATATAGACAAAAATTTATTAATATGTAAAACACAGTACAAGTATGATTAAAGAAAAAGCAACAATATTATCTAGTTAAAAATGTTTAATGTTATGAGCAATGCCACGAAGATATTGTATTTTATTTGAAGGTCATACCGTTCCAGCAATTTTTTTATACGCTGATCGGCGTCTCTGTATTTTTTCTTTGAGGTTGCGCTGTCTCCACGATTGAGATGGGCAATTCTTGTTGCACTTGAGGGCCTCTTCATGTTTTAAAGCAGTTATAAGGGACCAAATGTTAGGATGCACATTTGTCACTGACGTTCTTTGAGCATTATGAAATCCTTCAACATAGTTATTGGTGCGTGGCATACCATTTTCAATGCGTTCATGAACATTCCATAAATGAATAGGGAAGGCTGGCTCGACTCTTCGCCTTCGTTGGCCACGACCCCTCACTCCTCCAATATAATTTGTTTCGAAATATGCAACAAGTTCTTGCGGAAAATCGTCGTCATCAGTTAATTCTTCGAAGCCGTCAATAACATCGTCAATGGGAAGGAAAGCCAGCGCGGGTAAACATCTCACTTTTAAACTAAAATGATCATCTTGGTGATATTGATGTTTGAAACCTAATATTACAACTTGTTTGTAAACATTTTGTGACAGGTGAAATAGGCAACAAGAAACATCTGAATTAGGGAAAATATCTAATAAACTATTGATGGCTGCTTTTTCAAAATCCATCATCACAGTGGCTGGTTCGACATTATGCAAGAGTTCTTTTATCGTAGTAAATAGTCTAGCATAAGTATCTTGTATCTTATTTGGCAACAAGGCGAACATTCTCGGAACACTAATGCCGTTGTCTTGAATATGTAAAGTGTACAGTTGATAATAAATAATTAGGCTACACTTAAAAGTTCCATCTACGGCCCAATTTTTGGCTCTTTTGATGTCACTAATTCCCGAGTCAGTA
>NC_087217.1:74764486-74766986 GCF_015104395.2 Macrobrachium nipponense | reverse complement strand
AGATATTGCAAAAATTCAGATCTATCACCATCAGAAGGAAAAGAGTCAGCACACGGCTCATCAGACGTGAGCTCAAACAGCAGCACAAAAAAATGTCCAGTCAGACACACAAGTTTGGAAAACTCATGATTCTACAGAAAAAGGTGTAACTGACACATTTCACAAAATTAACTCCAGGATATGACTAATGTGCCCAAAAACTGTCTCGAAGACATATTCTCTCAACATGACACAGCCCAATTAAATGTCTCCAAAAATAATACACTTGTGAACATAAAAAATGCACACATCTCCATAGGACCACAATGCAGTAATGCCACTCGCCTCTAAATAGTCACGAAACCAAAGAGAAAGAACCACAGAAATCTTCTCTTGGCTTGAAAAATCTCCCATAACCACAAAAAAGGGTCCATATATATCTATGTGACACCATATTAATAAGAAGAGCACTCCGGTGAAAAAAAAAATATTTCCTCCATTTGGTTAATAACCACATCCACATATTCCCTCTTATTTCTCTGATAGCCATATGTTAATAAAAAACCACTCCAGGAATAAAGAATAATCACCTCTATTTCGGCAAATAAAAAATATTTACCTCTATTTCACCAATAACTCCATATGGAATAAAACAAGGCTGCAAAAGATATATCTCCAAAAAGGAATATAAAAAAAATGAAATCCCATCTCCAAAAAAAATGTGCACTCAAAGCATCTAACTCACACTCTCAAATATTGCCCCATAATCTCCAAATATGTGTCTCCATTTGCAACAAAGATGGCTGCAAAATAATTGAACTAAACATAGCTCTCATCGCCATTGGCAAATATCAAAATGGCAAAAATATATCTCCAATATATTGTATCTCAAATTATAACTCCAAAATAATATAACTCAATTATATCTCCAAATATATCTCAATTCTCCAGAGAATAACTCAATGTTATAGTCAAAAACTATAAACTCTCTCCATTTAGCATAAAACTCGGCAAATAAAAACTGTCTAGAAAATTCTAGAAAAAATCACCAATGTGCCACAACTCATTATAACAGAACTCCAAATTCACAGTGTCTTAGCCAAGACTCCTCCATATGCACTACGACATAGGCCACTAGAAAACTTAACCAAGTTTCCCATCTCTCACAAAGTTGTCACAAATACAACAAATGTATTGTGTAAGAAACTCACAATTTCTGGAACACAAATATCCAGAGAAAAAATGTTATGCCATTACGTATGCATTCAAAACAGTACAAGAATTCTCCTGTAGATCTCACTGCAGCATCAAATAGCTGAAACACAAATAGGTTCCCGAACAATGACTCAAAGTCACGAACTGAGATATCAAAAAATATTCACGCCAACAGGAGAGAAAAAATAAATTCAAATTCACCCATGATGAAAAAAAAACTGTCAGCTTCGGCTAACTTCCAAAAAAGGTGAAAAGAAAAACCAACGGCATTGTTAACTATCTCTCGTGACTCACTAGATGTCAAGCATTTATCTGCTGAACTCATAAAAAAAAGAAAAAAAAAAAAAAAAAAAACTAATGTGTTGTTAGTTCCTCCCAAATTCAAAAAAGATTTCACCACCCTTGATAGCATTACAACACCCACGTATTAGTATATATATAAAAAAAATCAGTATCAGAAATATCATTATCGCAAAATCACCAAAAAAATTGCTATCATCAAAATCACTAGTATCAGTATAAAAAAAAATATCATCAATGTTAATGCTTGTCCATACTCCAAAAATTCAGCACAAAATTCAGCAAAAGTTCAGCAAAATTCAAAACAATTCACCAAGATTCAGTCAGGTTCATCAAGATTCAGCAAAACTCATCGCTCGTGAATGACTGAAATATTCTCCTTAGTTACAAAAACTTAACAAATAATTAAGACAAGACTTCTCCCATTAATTCATTGTAATAATTCTCCATGAATAATTATCTGTAATAATTATAAAATAATCTCCCATGAAATATCTCAAATCTCTCGTAAAACAAGTCTCCCGTTATGATAATCATACTTAAGCAACCCTCCAGTGACACATCTCGTACAATAACAATTATTAATAATAATAATAACTCTCCATAGTAACAATTCTCTTGCAAAGATCTCAAGTAAGGGTGAAATTCAAATTGCATACAACAGTAATGCTGAACCTTATGACACACAATTTCTCCAGCATACACCACCATTGCCACACAACACAGATACAACACCATTCACGGCACCGGGCATCACCATACATCACCACTCGGCACCATTTTCAAAGTAATCCCTCCAACACAAATAAAAAAAAAAAATAATAATCTGTGTCTCCTCATCTTGTGTCTTCCAAGGCATAAGGAAAACATACACCCATACAATGCATTTCAATTGTCTTATTATTTCATTTTCTCTTGATCCAAGAGAGAAAAAAAAATCTCTTTTCTAAAAAAAAGACTCTACGGGCATTTTACTTCATCAACTAATCAATCAGCTGATATCCTG
>NC_087217.1:74736986-74759486 GCF_015104395.2 Macrobrachium nipponense | reverse complement strand
TGAAGATGTTTTAAATAGCTAAGATTACTTTAAACGTATGTGTTTAGCTTATTAATGGGTGAACTGAAAGAAATCTAATACAAATTTACATTTTATGTAAAAAATAGATAATAAAATATATATATTTTTTGTTCAGACTATTCAAATCCTACCCTGCCTTTGGGTGAAGCCCTTCACAGTGATCAGGACGCACTAACACTGCACAACCTCCACATTTTCAACATCTTCAAATGCAGGGAACAAGAAAGTGTCCTTTGGAAACAAAGACTTTATGCGGAGGAAGGACATCTCATATTTCCCTTCCTTAATGTTCATCATCATACAAACATAATGAATAGGTGCCCCGCTGTTCTTCCCCTCTTCGAGCTTAAGCTCAATCAGCACAAAGTCCGCATCCTGGAAAAGAAATAAGAGTGAAAATAGTAGCCTATTGGCCTCAAAATTTATAAAGAAAACTTATAAATATATTTTTTTTGGTGGGGGGTTGGGGGCTCAATTAAAGATGGCCTAAATGTAATTGACTTTAGTTCAATATTCTCTATGAAAAATGGAAATCTTTGTTTACTATCTTAGGCTGCAAAAGTAGGCTATATGAAGGCCCTCACCTCTGGTTCCTTTACTGCAAAGGGATAAGACTCATCTGCTTCCGTGTCCCCCTTGCCATAAAGATGGGGAGGCTGCTCCGATACCTGTGCCCCTGCAAATGCGATATCAGCTGTTTCTTACTGGTGCCCACATATTTCCTTGGCATGATGGACGAGTGTTGGTAGATTCTGGAAGACAATAAATACAATTAAGTTTTGCCAAATAATTGAAAAGCTAGGAAAAAATTTAAAAAAAAATAAATGTTGGGGTAACACCATACACCTTACCTCACATCCTTCTGGTATTCCCACAAACTATTAATATTTTTTTATTTCGTAAAATTAGGCTATCTCATATGACCAATTTCAAATACCATACAAATTTGTGTTGGTTGTTGCACATTTAGATGTCATATTAACACTGGTATCACATAAAAATACTGATAAAAATAACCCAGGACTTTACCATTCCAAAAAGCACACCTTTACTTGTTTTACTTGTTTATCATTCACTGTTTCATGTGTGGCTCTTACCTTTATCTTATTTCACATGTGCAATCACTTTTCAACTTGTTATTCCAAGTATTTAAGTTTCACTGGCACTTAAAAAATTTGGCCGTAGTCTTTCCCTGTACGATTTTTTCCATGCCATGCTTGATTTTCTTCATGCTATTTCATGGTAAAAATTTTGGTAAAACTTCAGAAGTATGCCTCACTGGATATTTAAAAAAAATAATCACCTACATGGAAAGCCTATGAGAAAAGCTAAATAAAAAGTATAGTCATTATATGGGAGATTGAACGAGGTGGAAATAAATGAGCTTGATAAGTTTTTACCACAAATTTTTCCTAAGTTGGGAGAGATGTTTTCTCTACAGTAATGTTTACTTTTAATGAGCTGCGTAACTACTCAAATCCGCAGAGAAACTAGTACACTATGACGTCTTACACGTTTGGCCAATCACAGTGTTACAAAGTTTCTTCAGTGGCTGTTTAGGGACTGGTTTTTTGGGCCGATGTTAGGGGGTAATAGATTTACCAACAAGGAAAGTCACCAGCCCGTACACAAGGACGAAAGAACCATGATGTTAATTGACAAATTTTATTAGAAAAATATACATACTCTTATTACTACACTTATATCCCAATATTTACACAATTCAGGCAGCTCTGGCCACCATGGTATCAGGACTGAAAGAAAAAGGGTGACCTTGTGGTCGCACAGGTAACACGAAATTTATCACATGAAATCTAGTTCATTATTGACAATAACACGAAAATCTTCTTGGCCCAGAGATCACTGATAATTAAGTAACATGTTAAACAAATACCCTAGCTAAGTAATGATTCTTTCTCTATAAGTACTCACAGTTAGGGTCGCTTGGTGGAAACTGACATTCAGGTGAACGGCCCTCAGACCCGACTCAAGGTAGGTTAACACCTACGCACTTTTGTGTTGAAGGCTGTTACGGCGTGGCGCAAGAAACTGCACGAAAGCGCACCAAAAGCACGCTACGCCATCGGCAGTAGGCTGGCGCGGACCATTAAAGTCTCACTGCGCTGCCGGGATTTTAAAACTTTTGAAATTTCTGCACAGCATCTGGCGGGGTGATGAAGTTGCATGAAACCGTAAGCGGTGTGGTACGGCGCCACAACAAAAGAGGTAAGATCCCCCACGGTGCAGCACCACATCACACGTGGTGCGGTGTGGTGCGGGTTCGTATCTCCCGTACGGGAGTGTTACGGCACCATGCGGTGCCCGTGCGGTGCCCTTATGGCGCCCTCATACATGATTAATAAATGGCCCGCACATGTTACGGGGCATGCGTGTGGCGTGTTACGGCGTCTCCCTAGGTCGATTGGATGGAAGGTTGCCGCGCCTTCTGGGGAGGATAAAAGGGGCTGGACAGACCACGGGGGCATCATTCATGTTCTGACAGCCTGTCGACATGGATACCCAGCCACTCTGTCACCCACCCACTCTCACCCAGCCACGCTCACCCAGCCATGCTCCAGTCTTGTGACACGAAGATGCCTCCTCGCAAGACCACCCCCAGGCCTACCCAGCAGTCCCAGGACACCCAGGACACTCAGGGCATCCAGGACACCCAGCCTGCACAACAGGAGGAGACGTCTGACTATGACCACTATGAAGAGCTGCCTGTTGAGCCGACCCTATCACTTGTGGAAACCCAGGACACCACAGGCCCGAGTGGTATCGTAGTGCAGCCGAAGAAACGATACCGCCCCAGCAAGAAGGACATACAAGACTACTTGTTCATGCCAGAGGACAAGGAGATCATTGTCGAATTCGTCAAGTCACACACTACCATGTACGACAAGTGGGACAGGCAATGGTTGAATCCGAGGAGGAAGGAGGAACTCTGGCGTGAACTGGCAGCAAACTTCACCTATTGCACCTTCCAGCAAGTTTGGAAGTACTTCGAGGCTCGCCATACCGACTTCGGGAAGATCGAGGAGAGGAGTATATAATGTTTCTTTTTGTAATAAATATGTTGAAGTGCTGACTTGCAGTTCCATTTTCCTTATTGATGCTTAATTTATATGTCATGACAATATATATGATGATATGATTGGGTGAAATGAAATTTAATAATGAAAAAGCATGGCCATAAAGAATAATGACATGAAGAAATATAACAGGAAATCTAACATGAAATATGATATATGAAATATGAAACAAATAGAACTCGGAAAATAACTTGAACTATAAAATGAAATGCAACCTGAAATAAATATGGCCATCAAATGATATAATAACATAAAAGGTAGAGAACAATAATATAATATTGAGAACATGATCAAATGAACATGAACACATACAAATGATAATGAAACAATAATTAACACTGACTGGACATGGTTGTTGACAAGGGAACAATGAAAAATCAGTCGCAGACTAAAGACATATTGACTTTAGTTGATAATATATGATATTTGCAGTTGAAAATGTTATGATATAAACCAAGTCCAAATTTCATTTTCTTACATTCTATGCTTTTCATGTTCATTTTCTTACAGTTTGTGCTTTTCTTGTTTTTTTACTTACATTCTATGCTTTTCATGTTTATTTTCTTTCATTCAATGCTTTTCATCTTTATTTTCTTACTTTCTATGCTTTTCATGTTCATTTTCTTACTTTCTATGCTTTTCATGTTCATTTTCTTATATTCTATGCTTTTCATGTTTGTTTAGTATAAGTATTTTTGTATTGTCCATCATTTGCTTCTCATTTGTCTCATTATTATGAATTATGTTATTATTACTATCAGTTAATTATTTTCCAACATAATTTTTTATATGTACCAATCATCATTCCAATATTCTTTATTATATTAATATTGTTATTAGTTCTTAGGACAATACAATACATCATGATCTTTATTTACAATTATGTACATTGGTTGGGTTATCTCTTATTACAGAGTTCTTTGGGTCCTCTAGTCGTCAGTAGCTGGTCGTGTTCAAGAAAACACTATTAGCTATTGCCATTCCACTGCGCCTGCATACGGAGTAGTACTGGGCCTGGTAATATCTGACGCCCTTTGTTCAATGTGTGTATTTCGGTCCCCTTCTTGCCATGAGTCGTTCCATGAGGTTCAGCGACTCCTGCCTCCAAGTACCTGGTACGACGTAATGGTGTTGGTCCTCATGGTCGACGTCAGTGCTACCACATGGGTAGCATTGCAGTGCCAGGTTGTGCATGAAACTACACACAAAGTTATCTTCTTGCTCACCTGTACATACTGTTGCATCGTCCCGAAGACTCACCATCTCATCTGCAGCAGGCCGAATGTGTTTTCGACCACACGATAATCTGTAGCTGTATAGTCGTTCGGTGGGATCTTTTGATTGGAGGGAGTAGGGCTTCATCATCCACGACTTGAGAGTGCAGGCATCGTCGCCAACTATGTGGAAGGGGATGGGTTCGTCGTCGTTAGGCAGATTTATGTTTTGTGGGAGTCCTGCTCAGTTGTTTGTGATGGTCCTGGCCAGGTTGCACTTCTGCCTGGTTCCTCCATCCCCAGCACCTCCTTCTGCACTGACGTCGACAAACAGGAACCTGTACTTTGCATCGGAGAGGGTCATGAGGACGATGCCGTGGAACTTCTCGTAATTGAAGTACAGTGATCCTCCACCTTTGGGTTTCTTGATCGCAACGTGCTTCCCATCCAGGGCTCCCACACAATTGAAGTAGTTCCACTTTGAGGCAAATCGTTCCATTCTTCTGATGTCTTGGGGCACTTCATCACTTCTGGTTTGTATGTGTCGATAATGGCTTGGCAGACTAATGGGATAAACCAGCAAATGGAACTCTTGGAGACTCTGAAGCTGTTTTGGAGGCTTTTATAGTCGCACCCACTTGCCAGGTGGCGGAGAGTGACCGCCAACTTGAGTTCCACCTCTTGTGCAAGCCGCATTTTCGTGTCCTTCTTCAAAATGCGCATCAGCCTTTTGACCATCTCCTCAAACAATTCCGGGTAAATGCGTAGAAAGTTCTTGTGTCCTTTGCGGTCCTCCTGGTTCAGTTCTTGTAGTAGTTGGTCATAGTCTCCATGTAGTTTTCGCTGTGTCAGCCACTCCCGAGCCCAAATCCGCCCTGCCCTGCCGTTCTTTCTGCCTAATAATGCATGTGGGTGTGGCACTGTAGTACGTCTTCTCAACCCGCTAGTGACCTGGACTGCACAGAAACACAGGACAGCTACCAAAAATCTCTGGGTCTTCTGGGGTGAGAGGCTGTTGAGGTCCATAATGCATGCTGGGTGAGCGTGGAATGAAGGATGTGCTTAGCAGGCCTCTATATATACCCAAGGTTCATATCCGGCACGGTGTGGCATGGTGCATCTGCAACAATCATGCACCGTTCCACATCAAGCCTCGTGCAGATGTGTGCGCACTCCGCAACAACACCGCAAGCCACCTGCAACACACTGCTACACGAATTAACAAAGCTGCAAGAGTGCGTGCACTGGCATCGCAACAACCACCACAAAACCGCACCAACGCTGTAACACTCTGCTAGACACCGCAACAACATGCCGTAACATAACACAGGTCCATGCCAGACCGCCCAATAACGGTAATTTTTTCTCCCCACCATATCAATTTTCCTGTGGTTTCTTGCGGTCCCATGCTGTAACAGCCTGCAACACAAAAGTGCGTATGTGTAACCCTACCTTTACTCTCACGTCTTATCTCAAGCGATGGTCTTTAGTGAAGAGAGCGATCGAGCTTTTATAGTACTGCTAACTAGTCATTTTCTATAGTTCAATTTCAACTTTTCCACCATGCGACTAACTCGATAAACTACTAAATAAAAAAGCACAACAACATCAAATAACTGTTTGCAATGGAGAAAAATTAAGTGAAATAATAAATCGATTCAACAACAGTTACAAAATTTAGAACCATTGCATTTCTGCTGCTACTAGGGAAAATTGGAGGGAAAGTTAAGGCCTCAAGGTGGAGTTCTTTATTGCCAAAAATACTGTGCACTAATTTTTTTGTGACACACAGCTTCATTTTTTGACACCTCAGAAACTTTGGCCAATGGCGTGGGTTCGAAAATTTTCCCGGCATAAGAATACGTTATCCTACCATCGCTATTTCAGTTCCTTGTTAGACATGGAGCCGGTAGCCAGCACGTCTTTGGAGCAGTATTTACGGGATAATATTCCAGATCCTGTTGATGAAATTCCAGAATCTTGTAGTGACTGTTATTTAAGTTTAGTGATTTTTGTCTGGTGTAATCTGAAAATATACAAAAAATAGTGGATTTGTGTCAGAGATATAGTTCCCTCGAGGAGGGGGGGGAGGGGGGGTGTTTGTCGTAGGAAAGGTGAAATGCCCTGCTAGGACCAGATTGGGGTACGGCACCCTAGGTTAGGTTAAGGGGTTGTGTTTGGTTATGTAGTGCCCTGCGAATCACTTTTCTCCTTCTCCCCCCACCCAAAAACCCCGGTTCCCACTGTGGTCTCCTATAATTGTAGTAGTAGATTTAGGGCTAGATTAGTATATGTGTTAGAGTAGGTGATAGTGTCTTGTTTATAAAGTGTTTCCTCATGATTTCTATGCATTCTGCATTACCAATCTGGTGGTTTCTTGCCGTTCCTTCGTCGTTAAACCTTAATAAAACTGGTGTGGCATGCTTCTGAAGTTTTACCAAAATGTTGAAAGGCTGATCTTTATTTCACTCAAATAAGTCTAAATATGGCTATTTTCACCATTAAATCTACTATCAAATGAATCATGCCATATTCGTGGTCATGGCACACTATATTAGAACCCCCCAAAATTACAATGAACATGCAAAAACTTGATTTTTTACCTGGTAAACAGAGATGCATGGTATCGATGAAAGAAAATGGCAGAGTTGTTGGTGATGCTCTTTTCTTCCTCAAATGAAGTGACGTCACATTACAGCCGATATTTTTTGTCAGGAGCACATGCACGTTGTTTCCCTATGTACGGTATTATCCCACCTCACCCTACATATTCCCACTGAAAGCATAAAAGCTGATGTTCTGCACACAGAAGAAAGTAATTATAAGCTTTAAAAATATATGTTTCACCTTGTTTTGCGTTGTAACATCATAATGCTACCATAGATAAAGCAATGTTCTATTTTGCCAGCACTCCACAACTGTCTATAGTGTATCCCCACCCATTTCAGAGTAACAAACCCCTTTTTTCGTGTATTTTTCAGTAAATTTGTTGAAATGTATCAAGAATAACTGGCTTGGCCAGAAAGTATTAAATAAAACAATGAAGTTCCCTAGGCTCTCCTTTGATTAAATAATTTGGAGAACGGAATTCATTATGCACCATTCAACCTTTGAAAAACTTCATGAGATAGAAGTTTACTTTTTAAACATTCATATAAACTCATTAAAAGTGTTATTTCCTACACCTTTGAGAAACAAAATGTTCTTTTAGTTTTACAAATATTCAAGTTTTACAAACTTGGAAAAAATCACTGTGTCTTTTTATTCAGGATGCAGAATATCAGAATTTTACATTGGTGGACAATCATGAATGGAAATGTTTAAAGGTTAAAAGTTAAATAATACATATGCTACTCCAGTGAAGATGACAGTTATAGTAGAGAAAAACAGTCAAGTGAATAATATGGAATTCTATTAACGTTTTATTGAATAATTGTTGTTCCCAAGAAAATTACTATATTGTAGCCAACCAAATCTTGACTAAAAAGAGAAAGTTAGAAAATTTAACTACTAAATAGCGGCTTTATGGTGATGTATGTAAACCAATGCATCTGTTTTACAATTTGACCGTTAATGTATAAATGCTTTTTTTTAATAACGAAATTAAATTGTTTTCGTTTAGTTTTTTTTATTAATCTCCTAATTTGTGTTTCGAGCAAGTATTATTTGGTATACACTAGTGTAAGCGAGAAAAATAAGTAAATATTTGACTGGTAAACCAAAAATGGTCGATTTTGGCGACGTTTTGCCCAATTTCTTTCGTCTGGGAGCGTAGTTAGTGCTGGGCACCCTGACCATCCTTGCTTATGTCACAAAGCATCAAACAGGCCTTCTCTCTCTCTCGGAGGCCTCGCTGTAGTAGGTGACAAACCGACGGCGACAACACCCCAGTACTGTACGATACGTTGGGTCAAGACTCGGGAGCAGCAGTATAGCCAATTTCCAAACGCTTTTATGCCCTCGCTGTCACGAAGCATTAGTCAAGAATAAAATAAGCATTCGTAGACTTGTGGATATGTATTTTCCATACTTTGCAAAATAATCATCTTTGATACGTTGAATAAATTTACTTCATTCCAATTTCATTTATTTTAAGTATAACATCTTTGAAATGAATGTTATTTATTGATAATAAAATAATCTGAAAAAAAAAAACTACGGCAATTGTTCGTTGGCCGTGTGTACAACAAGCGTCCAGGTGTGCAAAATTGTTCGAAGTAAGTGCGCCAAATATCCAGAATATCTGTGACATTAGTTACGGGAGGGTTTAGATACATTTAGATTGACAAAATTTCCTACAATTTCCATATATAGATAAAACTAGCATACTTTAATGTGAAATGTAAAAAGACTGTGCAGGATATTAATTTGTGTTTTTTTTTCATCTACGTTCTCTTTTAATAAAATGTTAATTCAACTGGAATGTGTCGTCAATCTGAAGTTTACAGTGAAAGTGCATAAAGGATTTTCTTTTTTATTTATTTATTTAACTGTGTTTATATGATATACCACTATCATCATTGCGGAGAGCTGTTTGGAACAGCATATTAGGTCAGTTTGTCCTAAAACATTAACTAGAATTACTCTTATGATTAAATGAAAACGTGACCAGAATTGTCGCAAACACAAATCTGGCGCAATTTATACTGGAGCACTTATCGGGGTGGGAAACAGATATTATAAGTGAAAATACACTCAGAAATTGTAGAGGTAAATATGCATATTTTGTGCATGACGTAACCTGGGGTTGGACACTCAGGGGACAGATATTTAGTTGAATTGAACCTCACTGAAGAATTAAGATGAGCGGACATATCATCAAACGAATGTTATAGCCAGGGAAATTGATGTTTCCTTTTGTGAATGTTTACACAGCATAAAAATGTTTATTGAAATTATATATCAGGCAACAATAAATAAAGAAAGGGCAAACAAAAATCAACGCAGAGAAGTTAACAATATTTACCTTTTTCCAGACCAAAAAGGATCAGGTGTAACCAAAAACGACAGTCTAATGTCAATTTTGTCAAACATCACCTAGCTTATAGATGAAATAACCGTTTGATAAAATGTCCGTCAACCCAGCGTCAGGGAATCATGTTTTTTCAGTAATGCTGAGTCACGCCGTAAGTATGTAGCAAGAGATCATACGAATATGATTTTTTATATATGAAATTAAACAGCGAGAGTAGGAAAGCAGTTAGCAGACAGGCAATAATTTGATTAGGAATACATATATCACAATCGAAAAGAATGTTGCCAAAGAAAACATCGGCAATTAGAGAGATTTGCTGGATTAGATCGACAGATAAGAGTAGAACTGAATCCCAGCTCGGGATTCTAAACAAAAGGTCATCACTGAAATCCACTTTCTTCTTTTATGTGCCATTTTAAATAGCATATAAAACTTTTCAATTATAGAAAGCAGAAATGCCCACATAACATAATCATGACATGTGATGAATAAATGTGGATACACCACAAGGAAAAACCTCACAGCAGAGCATGACCAGTTTCATTTTTAATTAAAGATGTTTCCAAAAAGACTCATACAAAGTTAATGAAATTTGCCTTATTTTAGCTAAAGTGATAGAAGAAACGAACATACATGCGGTTGGAATATTTTCTTACCATACTGAAAAAATAGTATTTGTCATTCCACCGAGGAGAGTGCTATATTAACACTGTGGTTTTTTTAATTGCATGTGGCCTCTGACCTCTGTTGAAAGCTATACATTTAATATATTACTTTTGAAATAAATGAATATAGTTTATAACACAGTATAATTGTATTTCTAATATTGAAAAAAAAATTATATAAAACTGGAATCAAATTACATTTGTTTCTAAAACACCACAATATCAAACCAAACTTTTTCCATCTGTCCAATTGATTGAATGAATGTTCTCACTAGTATAAGTGAATATTGAACTGTTCTCTCGAGTATTTCTTGAAAATTTTTAAAATTCTGTTCTATTTGGTTTTCTAACACTTTTCCAGTTTCAGCCAAACAATAATTGTTATATGTCTTACGAGGTCAAAATGACGTTCGTTTCAATAATTGGAGAGAACTCCTAACGAGGAACATAACCTACCTTCCATCATTCCCTTTGAGTGAGACCCCTGAAGTTAGCTGAAAATCAAATATCAAATGTATGCAAATTCAAACTCCAGCTATTACAAAAATATACTTTTTATTTCCAAAAAATAGCTAATATGAAAATGGAATAAATGAGTTAAGAAATGTCTCAAAAAAATAAAAAAACTTTAAACTATCGTATTCTTCCCAAAATCATATTTAAGTAAGTACCCCCTCTCATCTCTTTCTGTCCAAGAATTCATAGTTTATCAAAAGTCAATACAAGTCTAGAGAAATCCCATTTTTCTATATGGTGACTTCGAATCCATCTGAAAATGAGAATATAATTATCAGACAATTAAACATTAAAGTTCGTCAACAAAATGTGTGTCGCACCTCACTACCTTTCTTTAAAAGCTGAACTTAAAGTCACGAGAAATGTGTTAACTTTTCCAAAGTTTTCCACTTAACCTTACAGCAGACCTCCAACTCCTCTTCTGTGGCGTGTTCCACACACGATCAAACAATATCAGGGAGTAAACTTTTAATTCTGATTCTCTGTGACTCACGTATGTACTAATGTACGCCCATTAACAGACGTGTGGATACACGCATGCTACCACTTAACATACATATAACTCGATAACCTTTCCCGTGGTTATCTCATGTCTCTGGAATGCATCAACGACCTCGTTTATGCACACGTCGTGTTTCCTATTTGTTTTTTATTTCAGCATCTCCGAGGAATCCAGCGTTTGCACCTGTCTCTAACTGGCAACTATTTTAATATATATAGCTATCTTTTCCCTCTACCTGTGCCTTTAAGATATGCCTTATGTAGGATTTGAAATAAATAAGTTTAGTATTGTTGGAAGAGATGTTTTTGTATATTTGCTTTTCATTTCATTATTGTTCATGAAAGTTCTTTTCACCATAAATTTCTAAATTTCTTAATTCATTTAATTTTCAAATGAAAGTATCGGTATTTTCATTCTCTGGGGAATTATATATCATATCGTCAGCAAAGCTAAACCACATTACATTGCGATTATTAATTTTGTTTAATATTCTGCTTTCAAAAAATCTCATTTGCAAATTTCTCAAAAATTGCCATAGAGAATTTTCCTTAGCCATACCATAATTTTAAGATAGCTAAACGCCAGATGAGTCTCATCACCAGGGTTGACCCTTCTTTGTTTGTTATCTTCAGGCTGTAAGACCCTTCGTCCATTGAAAGATAAAGTGTCTGAGCAGTTTCTTAACAGTTTCTTAACATTTAGAGTCGAACGCCTTTATGGCTTAGCTTAAGCAGAATTCAAGAGATATAATATCAAATTTCTAGATAGATGGACTTTCACCATAGCCTAGGACAAATAACTCAGCCTAGTTTGAGAACAAATTGCTCTTTTGCCTCTTTATTCTAACATACGCTTAGCTTTCATCATATTTTCTAATAATTATTCAAGCAGTTAACCTCTAATCCTTCCTTCCATCACTGTTTTCAGGTAGCTTGTTCCTCAATTCTGTAGTATGCATTTTCAAGGTCGATGCATGTTGCATACAACCTTTTCCATTTATTCTAGAACGTTCCACATAATTATTTCATAACAAATACTTGATCCACACACAGTTCCTAACCTAAAATCTACGCTGTTATATCAGTTTGATTACCATCTTTCTTCCTTTACCAATTAAATCCCCCCAACCCCTTCCCTTGAATGTTATGTTTTATAAGACCATTATACGTAATTCTTCAATTCTCTTCTGTTACGGAGCAATCAACTTTTCCTCTGAATCATGTACAGGTTTTCCTACATTCATACCTAATTACAAATTATGGTGAGTCAGTTATTTAAACTTTCAAGTTTTTCCATTCTTTAGCCTCTTAATTTTTTTACATAAACAAAGTTACATCCATAAGGATTCTTATATTTAACCTAACCCCTTTGGCAATAGTATAATTCTTGACTCTCTTCTATTCTTCACGCTAAAACAGTCTTCGAAATATTCTCTCCATAGACACAGGAGTGCGATCTCTCCATTTTCAGGTTAATCCTTTCTAAGTATTCCTGTTTTTAGTAACAACTTCATAAAGATTCAAGGACTGAATTCTATTGCATTTTACCTTAAGTCAGGGAGAATATGTGAAATATATATCTGTATATATATATATATATATATATATATATATATATATATATATATATATATATATATATATATATATATATATATATATATTATATATATATATTTACAAACAAAGTGTAGTGATCTTTTTTATACTCTTGCGAGCGCATGTCTTCAATGTGCAGAAAGGCATTTTGACAGAAAACGGCACTTTTTCGAGGCTATAAGGAGACCATTTACCAACAATAAAAGTTACGACCGTAACAATTATATGGATGGGGTTCATCTTTATTCACCCAACACAGTATGCAGGAAGAGTCCATTGAGGTTTTCATGAATGTAGTAAAGATTATGAGGGGTAAAGTTAGTGCCTTTTATTCCTGTTGTTCTACAACAAGAATGAGTTTCCCTGTGTTCGTTAGCATACATTATTGTCACACGGGAAAAGTGGAGTTAGAATAAAGTACCAGAGAAATTGATATTCAGAAATGGAAATATATTAAAACAGTGGGAAAGGATGTTTGCAATGTGCTTTTACAAAAGAATAATTTCCATTCTTCAATGAGGACTGTTTGGTTGCATAATAACTATTCATAAGTGATTGCATATTGCTATAGCTTAATTCATCCGGAACGTAAACATGTCCCATTTTACTCAGAATATAAAAATAACTAATCCATTCAGAATGGAAAAGCTGCTTAATCCATTCAGAATGGAAAAAAATAGTTTAATCTGCCTGGCATATAACAAAAAATCATAGTTTATTCAGAAGGTAAGATATCTTAACCTGTCCAGAGTAAAGAATGCCTAATCCATTCAGAAGGTGAAAACATCTTAATCTTTTTAGAATTTAAATACTGTACAGCCTAGTCCGCTTTTAATGTAAAAATAGTTTAATCCCTTTATAGAATGAAAATACCTTAATCCGCTCAATATAAATATAGAGTAACCGTAGCCTTTCCATAACAGGCTTAGTGTTTCTTTCCTACAAGCTGTCCATGATAAAACGCTTACTCTCTCAACTAGATCAAACTACAAACACCACAACATATATAGATCTGCTCTCCTACAACGCTTAAATTTAGCTTAAAAAAATATGCAACATAATCTAAAAGTCTACTAGTAAGCATATAAATTCCAGCATTGCATTACACGATAATATATATATATATATATACTATATATATATATATATATATATATATAATATATATAATATATATATATATATATATATATATATATATATAATATATATATATATATATATATATATATATATAGTATATATATATATATATATATATATACAGTACTAATTATGAATCATTCATGCCCAGTGCGCTATTTAGCTATTGGGAACGTATTTATGCGGTCAGCCTTTTGCCTTGAATACGATTGATTAATGTACATTGTTATTGATGATGATACTGATTCATGCACACTAATTACAAAAGTCCGTCACACGTCCCCCAATTCATTATATCGCTGCCAATGCAGTTATAGTCACCTTTTAACATATTGCATTTTTATATCTTGTCTCGTAATTCCAATCTTAGCAAGTTTCATCTTTTTCGCTAAAGATGCATACTATCATAAATTTCATCTCAGCTGATCCACACATCATCATCTTCACCAAGAAATACACACACACACACACATATATATATATATATATATATATATATATATATATATATATATATATATATATATATATATATATTACCTTTCCTTAGGCCCGTACTGCACACAGCAGCTTTTATTTTTATTGGGAATGTTGACTATAAGAAGATAAGTTAATGAAACACTTCAGTGGCATTACCATCCAAAACGGGACTACTACACTCATTATAGATTCAGGTTCTTCTAAACCTATTAAATCTATGGACTAAATTACTAGTTGTTCTTAGTTCAGCAGGTTTCTGTCCGCACTGCTTTCAGCTGACATATAGTAAGAGGACTGCAGGACTGCATAAACAGACCAAGTTACAAACACTACGACACGTAAGATTCACTTATTATGAAACCGGGAAGGCAAAAGGAAGATGATTAAAAAAAATAGCATTTGATTACTTTAATTATTTTTTCATAGATTTTTACACGCAATGGTTACAGAAAGCCATCAAGGTATATGACAGTAGTAATGATAATTCCAGCTTTAGCACCAAATTTATATATATATATATATATATATATATATATATATATATATATATATATATATATATATATATATATATATATATATATATATATATATAGATGATGTGGATCAGCTGAGATGAAATTTATGAATAGTATATAACCCCACCCACATCTATGTATCGTTCCGCCATTCATAAAGTCTTTGGGTTTCAGAGCCGATGGAACAAGGTGAATCAGTTTCTGTCTGGTGGATGGGCAGGGCAACATTTCGTCAAACGGTGTTTCCTTGCTTACGTAATGAACGTTTTTCGACTCTTGGCTCGTAATCATTGGGCATGGCGTCGGCAAGATAATTTTTACTCAATAAAAATTAAAACTATCGGGTTTTGGTTATTGATAATGCTGACAAAATTTGTGTGTGGTTGTAAAATATACATATGTCAACTTTCAGCTACATCCGATGCTTTGATAAGGAGCAAAGTCCAAAAAACCGTGTTACAGAGGCCCTGACTCTCATAGTAGGTAATTATATGAGGTAGGCTGGATTGCTTGAGAGAGAGAGAGAGAGAGAAAGAGAGAGGAGAGAGAGAGATAGAGAGAGAGAGAAAGAGAGAGGAAAGGGGGGGGGGGTGGGGGGGGGGTTGGGTTTGACAGAGTGAAAGAGCTAGAGAGGGATTGAAAGAGAGAGAGAGAGAGAGAGAGAGAGAGAGAGAGAGAGAGAGTCACTCAGTGCCTTACTGCTCTAAGGTCATGGCTACCAACATACTTCTCTGAGGGGGGTTTAACAGACATTTCTGTTTTTCTTTTGAGACAATACCGAGGTTAAAACCTCGGTAACACACACACTCACACACTCACACACACACACACACACACACACACACACAAGCAAGGAAACACCGTTTGACGAAATGTTGCCCTGCCCATCCACCAGACAGAAACTGATTCACCTTGTTCCATCGGCTCTGAAACCCAAAGACTTTATGAATGGCGGAACGATACATAGATGTGGGTGGGGTATCTGTGCTAGCGTAGTAATACTACTGTAGCAGTAGTGCCACAACAGTAGTAAGAGCAGTAATATACATGAATTAAACGTTTAGGCTAACTGCTGGGATCCTTGAGGATCATTTAGCACTTCTTACAACTACTCGAGAAATGAGTTTTTATAGCCAGAAGTTAAATTTTCTAATCCAACATTGCCCATGATAGCCTTCAGTGTTATCCTAAATTATAACGAGGCCAAAGTGGGTGGAGCCTCATGTAGTCATCATTCTGACGATAATTATTGGTGAAGGTTTAAAGCCAAAATACGGTAACGGCTATTTTTTTTTCTCAGTAAATAGGTAGATAGCCAATAAATAAAAATTGCTTGACATTGGATATAGCAGTTATCAAATCAAGCTTGTCTACTATGTTTTTTGAAAATTACCAACAATTCCCTACATCTTGTCAGTCTGATTTTGACCTATAAAGTAGACTGTAATTTCTTAGGAAACTTATTTTGGGAGTTAGACTAATAATCGAAGTGTTTTTGTATTTATTAACATATTTTGTTGGTTTGTTCATTATGACAATTATCAGTGGAGAGGTTTCAAAGTTCATAAAGGTGTGCTACTTTGCTTGTATTTAAATTTGTATGTCATTGTTGCCAGAGTTATAGCTTCGTTACGTATAGCCAATCATCCATCGAGAAAGAGGGAAGAAATGCTGTCAGAAGATACATAACGAGTGCGTACGAAACCTTTTCTCTGAGTAAGTTGGCCCGTTTTCAAAAAAAGTCACTTTTACATTATAAGTACCAAATTTATTCAACCTACGTAATGCAGAATACAGTCAAAATTTATGTGTAGATATAATGTGTATTCTGAAAAAGCGTTGTATTTATGAAATGCATAGATAAAAAGTTATTGCGAAAAAACCGTGTTACAGAGGCCCTGAATCTCATAGTAGGGTAGCTAAATCAGACTCGTGAATTACAAAAATATATTTATTTAGGAATAAAAGGATTAACTAAATAAATCAAATTCTCAAAGAAACAAATGTTCAACTGAATAAGTTAAACATTCAAAATCCAGATAATTCAAATAACACTGGGAATCGAACAAAACCCGTCCACCTATTTCTCTAAAATATCTAACATTAGTTTAGTCATAAAATAGGCAACTAGCAAAGTCCTAGTCTCCTTACACTGTATCCATGGAACTATAAATCAAGTTCCATTTAAAATTACCAGATAAGTTTCCACTGCCAGAACCATCTGGAGAGAAAAATAAGAAATCCCACATAAATCAATTGCAAATAAATCAAAATGACATAATCAAAAGTCGTATGGAAAAGGCCATCTCTGAAAAAAAGTTTAAAATATAAAAAGACAAAGCCACACTCGGGCTTAAAAGTACGCCTACCCATTTCAGCGGTGAGCACTAGCACTAAACAAGGTAAAATGGCCACCTCAATAATAAGGCCTCTTCTCCAACTTTGTGTGTTTCTCTGTCTTAGTTATTTTACATTCCCATTATGTAGACGACATTGATTCACCACAAGTTCATTGCAAAGGACGGGACGTCATAACAGCTCGTTATCACGCCTATAAAATCTACCCAAAGCCAGATCCTTGCTTCCACTCATGCACGGACATAAGACGTGATCTGTTTTGTTGGGGCAGCGACTTCCACCCAGCGCCACCACAAGTGTTTGCGTCAATATTTTCAGAGCTAATGCTGAATCTGTCCTTTTGAGAACCCTCTTGTCTCCATGGAGTCAAAATTATATCTATCGTTTCAAAGAATGTCATTGTTCATCACATCTGCTTATCAACCATTGGTCAACAAAAAAAAACCATTTAAAAATATAACATTATAATATATATATATATATATATATATATATATATATATACATACATATACATACTACATACATACATACACATATACATACTACATACATACATACTACTACATAAATATATATATATATATATATATATGTGTGTGTATGTGTGTGTGTGTGTCTTTATTTGCATACACATGCGCACACTTTTCAATATTCAATGTGTCACGGTAGTCCACGTGCTTGAGAATATCATAAAATCCACGTAAGAATGTCTCATTGCTTGGGATAAGTCATGTATAATCTACAAGGCAAATGACAATCAGAAAATAAATCTTCTGGAAACTGTGTTCATTGAAGCCCTGTTCTTTCTGTTTGGAGAACTGCAACCCTGCCCACCACTACTCAGTTTGGTATATAATGTTCTATAAACTAATTTTTGTATTCAGCGTGATCTAGAAAATGTAGAGTAAACCGCGGAAGTACTTGTTCCAAGTACCGGTTTTCATTCGCCTTCTTATGAGGATTATAAATGACAATCGTGGCACGCGCGCACACACACACACTGATATGATATATATATATATATATATATATATATATATATATATATATATATATATATATATATAGATATATATATATATATATATATATATATATATAGATAATAGATAGATAGATAGATATATATATATATATATATATAGATATAGATAGATATAGTATATAGATATATATATATATATATATATATATATATATATATATATATATATATATATATATATAATATATCAGTCGATGCAAGGTGAAGGACAAGCCTTTATTCCCATTATTTGTACTTTATTGTCGCGACGTTTCAAGACATAAAAGTCCCATTATCAAGCTTAAAAAAAAAGTTAAAATCATAAACTCGGAATACATACTAAAAGTTTAAAAAGTTTACAAAATATAAAAAGCAAGTACAAGAGTAGGGAGGAGTCAATACCATAAGGTGCTGAAAGCACAGACCAAGTTGACAATTCTGGCCGGGTCAGCTTCGACTTGAACTCACGAGAGATACAGAGGTGTTGAGGAAGACTGGGTGTTTAACTGCGGAACGAGTTGTTTTAATGAAAAGTGATTCTAAAATAGCTAAATGATGTTCGTTAGGGGATTGGCCTATAATTTTAAAATCTTTGTAATTCAAGTCATGTTTACATTTCTTTGTATGCTCGCGTATACATGAAAACTCAGGATTAGTTAATTTGACACCTGTTCTATAACTAACGCCTCGATGAGAATCTAATCTCACTTTGAGTAACCTCCGTGTGGAGCCGACGTACTTCCCTAGATTACATCTAGGGCAATTAAATAAATATACGACTCCTGAGGTCATCAGTGGACTGATTTCTTTCTCCTTGTTTTTTTTTTTAAACAGAGATCTGATATTCATTGGGTTGCAAGGTATTAGTTTTAATTCAATTGCAGGAAAAAAACTTTCTACTGACAGTTTCAATTCATGGCAGAAATTTTTGTTATGAATAAATGGGACTCTTGCAAACAATCGTAATTTTGGCACTGTTGGCATTTTAATTTTAGGATGGAAGATATTGTTCAAGAATTTGTACAGGTGTTTATAAAAAAGTTTCGATGGAAAGCAATTGTCAGTGAAATATTGGTGGAGATAGGTTATTTCATTGTGAAATGATTCCAGTTAGACGTTATGTTAAAAGCCCTATGAAAGAGGGTAGACATGGAGTTTAGTTTAAAATTATAAAAACAGTTGCTATAAAATTCGATCCCAGGCCGGTAAACGTTTCCTTTCTAAAAACCGTGGTGTTAAAATGATCATCATATCTAAAAACGGTTACATCCAAAAATGGCAGTTTATTTTCCTTTCATATTCAATTGTGAAATTAATGTTAGGATGTATTTCATTGGCATAATCAAGAAATTTGTCAGCCTGATCTTTATCTCTGACAGTAAGAAGGTATCATCCACATACCTATTATAAAATAATGGATGGTAGGCCAAAGGACAGTTGTCCAGTATGCGTTCCTCCAGGGAGCACATAAAAATGTTTGCAAAGGTGGGGCCCAAAGGGGGTCCCATCGCCATACCATCAACCTGAATGTAGGCTTTGCCATTAAAAACAAAGGCTGTGTCCTGCACAGCGAGCTCGAGCAATTTTCTAAAATTCCGTAAGGTTAAAATTATTAAAAGTGGCATCTGGGTCAGTAAAAATACGGCTAACAATAATATCA
The DNA here is from genome assembly GCF_015104395.2 of Macrobrachium nipponense. Lineage (NCBI taxonomy): Eukaryota > Metazoa > Arthropoda > Malacostraca > Decapoda > Palaemonidae > Macrobrachium > Macrobrachium nipponense. The sequence continues at coordinate 74,739,714 of NC_087217.1, read as the reverse complement.
ATGGTTTCTTCTACCGGTACATTAGTAAAAAAATAGACTCCACATCCATGCTACCATAAATAAGTCTGAATCCTGGGGTAAGATTTTTTCTTTAAAATGTTCTGAATTCTTACAACTATAGATATTGGTAGTTAATGGTGCTAGGAGAGGCACAAGAAATTTGGCAATTTTGTAATTGGAAGTGGTATAGGAGGTGAGAATAGGCCTCATTGGTATACCTTCTTTATGAATTTTAGGTAACCCATACATCACCCATATGAGGCACCTGTGCTATATAATGAAGTATAAGTATTTTCACTAATGATTTGAGAGTCTTTAAGGTATTTCAAAAAACGGTTGATTCGGTCTTCTATCTTAAAGATAGCAGAATATTGAGGTTCTCCTGTCTTTTTGAATTTAGATTCATCTCCCAAGATATTTTCCATCTTTTGTATGTATTCGTTTTTATTTGGTATTACAGTACCTTTTCCCTTGTCAGGTTTTGTTATTGTTAGGTCTTTTCGTTTCCCAAGTTCTTTAAGAATATTCAAGTCGTTCTTAGAAAAGAATGGAGTCCAACGAGCAGTTAAATTGTTAAAAGTTTTCTGAGCTATACCTTGTAGTTGTGATCGAATTTTAGGTACATCTACATCGAGGCGCAGGTTAAGAAGTCTAGCAAATAATGATTCCATAGATCCAAAGAATTGGTTATATGAAGGTTTTAAAGCAAGGTAGGCAAAAATCCAATCCTAAAGAAAGCAGAAACTCTTCTCTCTTAGATAATTTGTAATTTGACATATTAAAACACAGTTTTATTATTGTTCGAAAAAGAAGGAATAATACACCCAGCTTTCTCAGTTTTCTCTCGTGAGTACATCGGACCATTAATACATAATCAGCAATACATTTATTAAACAGATATTTAAAAACAACGCGATCAATGTTTTTAGATCATATTCATGCCCGGCATTCCAATATTAAGTTTACTATGGAGAAGGAAATATGCAAATCCATCCCTTTCCTGGACCTACGTATTTCGAGGGACTCTGAGGGTTTCCATACCAGAGTATACAGAGCAAGTCATTTTACAATTAAGTTAAATGCTATTTCTATACACCTCCACAGGGCCCTTGCTCTGACTTCGTCTTGGCAAGTCTTCCACAGCGAAAGTAAGTTCTTGACAGTTTTTTTTTTTTTTTTTTTTTTTTTTTTTTTTTTTTTTTAGGAATAATTGTTTTCCTTTGAAATATTTTTACAGAATTTGTAGAAAGTTGTTTGATATGAATTATCACATATAATGTTCCCAAACTAGACATGTACGCTAAATTTCCCTTCCTTTTCAATGATGAGTGATATCAGAATAACTTCGAAACAATAGCCTCAGGCCAGCACGAAGATGAGCTCGGCTTTAGAGTCAATTTTCATCAAAGCACTCGTTCCCTCGATAAATGCCGAGACGTTTTCCACGCCTTTGTTTATTTTGTAATTTCCCTTCCTTTTCAATGATGATTACCGCATAAGAATTATCAAGATCATTAGCGAGGAATTTCCCTTCGTAAATAATAAACTTGTTCCGAGAAACCCTCTAAAAGGGGTTTCACACAGTCAAACATGTTCATGAACACCTTTGACAACATGATGTTTGAGAGCATGTTTGAACGTGTAAAAGGGGTAAACATGTTGGACCAACGTGTTTGAATGAGTTGGAAGGATGTCTGATCTGGTCTGACTTTTGTGGGCGGACCTTGCTGGTTCGCGTTAAAATGTGAACGTCTGAACAAGCATCAGTTTCCAAACATCATACTTATTCAATTCTCGAAGTGGTAACATCTTTAAGCAGCTCCTTCACTGACAATGAGACTTCGCTATTTCCAAGTAAATTTACAACATGAGTGATGTTGTGTGCGCCGTTAAAGACAAAGAGAGAGAAATTATGGTTGATTTCACATAAATATATATTTGGTCCAGTCCCCAGATGATGATGAAGAACCTTCATGTACCAATACTCCCAAACCGAAACGGAGCAGCAGAAACACAAGTAAATCAGACCAGATTTTAAACTTGGTGGCTCGAAATTTAGAGAAGCGATTTGAGTGACAGGATAATCCCAATGAGACTTTTGGGAAATACGTTGGCCAAAGACTGGATACCATGGACATAACAACAGCTGACAAATGATGCGCTTTTTGAAGCAGAGAATGGAAAATTGACTGCCTCTTCTAAAATTACAAATGAACCATATCCTTTCCATGGATCATTTGCAACACCAGTACCAGGGTCTTTTGGTTCTTCTCATTGCAGTGTTAATGACAATAGTGACTCCAATATTTCTCAATATCTTTCACAATTTCAGGCCTTGTAACAGTTGGATAAGTTAGAAATAAGCTGGCAAACAAGAGTTTATTTTCTAATTTTTTCTATGGTATTTTAGTTTTACACATTACAACACAATAGATTTCAATATGTTTCACCTATCCTGACTATGTATTGATTTTCAACAATAAAATGAACATTGTATTTTGAATATCATTACCCACCTTTAAATAGTTCTTTTTAAGAGCTTTGTAGATGGCATCACAAGTTTCTGGTATAATCATGGATAAGGTACTAGTTCTGATGAGCTCAGAATATCTTAAATCTATCAGCGATCTGCCCGTTGCTAAAAAACGAAATGTTGCTCTAAGCTGTTCACAAGGGCTAATGGGTTTCCTCATAACGGTGTCTTTATGAGTAACGAATGGACTGACCA
>NC_087217.1:74711986-74731986 GCF_015104395.2 Macrobrachium nipponense | reverse complement strand
GTGGCCCCTTGGATATAACAGTAAGGACTTAGGCACAGCGAAGTGGTCAGTGGTGTGCTACTGCCGAGTAGGAGCACCCCCTTGCAGGTGAGGTGGCAGGGGCACTCAGTTTAATTATGACTAGATTGACTTAATTGGTAGAAAGGAACGACTGTGATGGTTCATTGGAACTTAGGATTGTCCGAAAGACTTAATGTGTCTTAGAATACCTATGATATCTAAAAAGACTCAAATTGCTTGCGCTAAGCGAATCAGGGCTGTTCGAAAGGACAGATTCAGTAAGTTTGTATAAGTCTGAATAAGACGTAGGGTTCAGGAGGACCGGATTTAATGTCTGAATAAGACTTAATGTTTGTGCTAAACGAATCAGGGAGGGGGCTGGGGGTGGGATGTCACGTAAGAGTCTGGGGTGTTCCCAAAAACAGTCACATAAGGACTTCGGATGATCCGAATTGACCGGAGATAAGCAGTCCTATAAGAACTTGTACTGTTCAAAATGAACGAATAAGAAGCCTTGGATGGACTTCTGCGTCTAAAAGAACGGATATAACGTCTCTAAATAGATGGATACCGTTCAAAAGAACAGATATAACTTCTCTAAATGGACTTGGGAATGTTCAAAAGAACGGATATAACGTCTCAAAATGGGCAGAGAATGTTCAAAAGAACAGATATAACTTCTCTAAGTGGACTCTGGAATGTTCGAAAGAACAAATATAGTCTCTAAATGGGCGGAGAATCTTCAAAAGCACATATATAACGTCTCTAAATGGACTTGGGAATGTTCAAAAGAACCGGTATAATGTTTCTAAATGGACGGAGAATGTTAAAAAGAACTGATATAACGTCTCCAAATGGTCTAGGTCTTAGCACAATGTTTTAACGCAAGCCTAATGATGATTTGCTGAGAATCGGCGGAGATATCTGATGCGGTTAAAATAACAAGGAGTTTCAGGGAATTAAATATATAAAAAAAGGAAACGTTCAGTACCACTTAAATCTGAGAATCTTGGCCGTGTCTGTCACACGGATCAGGTGAGGGATAGCCCAAGTCTTTGGTGGAGTTTTAAGGAATGTTGCTCGTGCAAGGGGAACTACTTAAAATTGATATGCATATACAACCTAGAAAATATTTCACGCGCTTAAAACGAAAGATATTTATTATGTTATGAGACCTTATTTGGGAATATGACCGCACTTTATGCATGTGTTTACTGAATCTCGTGCAACAGCTGGGCCAGTCCTGGGTCGAACTTTGGCCTACCGCACACCTACCTGGCTGAGCGAAACTTTACAGAGTTAAATTTTGGGAAACGATCTAGTAGTTCTGGGAAAATTTCCGCTCGTTTGAAAACGAATGAACTGAAAATGATTTGAATGAGAAGAGGGTTTACCAGGTGCGTTGCTTCAGAGAAGAATTTAAACAAAGGTAAATTAAACACAGTTATTGGCTCGCTTGGCCTGAACAAGCTTCACGCATTTATAAGATTTACTCGACAAGCAGAATAATATATTCACCTAAAGAATTCCTAATTTCTACGAGAGAGAGAGAGAGAGAGAGAGAGAGAGAGAGAGAGAGAGAGAGAGAGAGAGAGAGAGAGAGAGATCAACTCCAGGGAGACGAAAATTCCTGGGTTTTAAGGCCTCCGAATTGCTCACTCTGAAAATATCTGAGAATTCGGGACCTTCAAACACTGTCTAACACATGGATGCTGGAATATGGGCAGTATTCCTTTTATTATCACTTCTAACTTCACTTTTCACTTGTCCTAAATAGCCTATCGTAAAAAATCATGCAAGGTTACCATGAATTAGCCAATAAAATCGTGTACAGGTTAATAACTCTCTTCTCATGAATTAATTTAGTATGCATGTGGTCTAACAATATCTAACACATTTGCAGTCACTTTTACTTACGCCGTGGAACTCTGGTTTCAATTGTGCACATATACGGGGAATTGACGCAAATACACGTTCGTTCTTAATGTGCAACGAGTTTTAGCAAACGCTATTCAACTGATAGTTGCAATTGCAAGGATTTTGCAGGGCAAACTGCACGCAAACTGGTTTGAGGTCGCCAACTAATAGGTATTTACCTGAGGGGTCTTCGTAAATCAGTGGGTTATACTGTAGATCCACACAACTTACCTGAGATAAAGAATTATTATTAACCTCTGGCCTTGGGATCAGGCAAAAACATATTAAATCAAATAAGGCTGAAGGCCAGCCACAAAAGGAGTTGATTATATTTACAATAGAACTAATAAAAGACTAGTTAGCATAACTGGGACAAAAATACTATAGTCCTTCACTACATGATGGAGAAGCAATGAGGTATATTCTTGAAGGAAAACACAATACTAGGCCGTAAGGTAGGGGTGAAAGCCAATGTTGGACAACAGTAGAAACTACAACAGAATAACTTTTAATCTGTAATCGAACACACCTATGATTAGTTTTCTGGAATAAGGTGTGTGATTAAGGAATCGAGGAGTGGCACGGAGGGTGCATGGAAATGAACTTTATTCTGGTAATTCACAATTTAACAGTTTACATTACGCTTCACTTAAATGCCTTGCAATTTGAAGCAGTACAAATACAAAGGTCTCAGTGCTGTATATCGCACAAAGAACGGAAACAGAAAACAGTAAAAGGCTAACAGCTATATGAATGAACAACAACCTTAATACTTGGCACTTAACAGTTTCAGGAGAGTTGTTCCTCATTCCTCAAGGAGGCTAGTGATGGGGAACCCACAATTGAAAACACACCACAAAGACATAATAGGCCCACAGCCACGTATTTCAGATGGAATAATTCTAGAGAGCAAGGGGGGAGGTCAGATGTCCTGGACAGGCATCCGACAAATACTGAGAGCGAGTCTGTTGGTCCAAGGTCTTTTATAATCTCTCCAGATTATGAAGATAATCCAGGAGGCGTTAGTAGGCAACTCGCCTGAGCATGCTGACCTCATGGCTTAAATTCAAGATAGCGGCGCCCATGGGATCGATCCTGTGTTGCCCTCCCAGCTGACTTGCCTCAGGCGAAGATTTAGCATTTCTCCCAGGTCAGTGCCTGGAATTAAGGCTATTGGCAGTTCACTTGAACAAGAAAAGAGTATTAAAGTAGTTTCGAGAGAGATAGAGAATTGAATTTGTGGTAGGGGCGAATCATACTTCAATTAAACTGAGTGCAATGAATTTGTATTGAAATAAAGTTACTGAAGGGTTGCATATATATATATATATATATATATATATATATATTATATATATATAGATATATATATATATATATATATATATATATATATATAATATATATATATATATATATATATATATATATATATATATATATATATATATCATTCGAGCTACAAATGTCCTTTAATATCTACTTCGGAATTTATATATTTTCATATATGTACCGAAGGGGAATTTTTAGTTGATAATAATTTTGTCTCCTCATGGGATCGAACCATCGTCCAGTGGACAGGCACGAAATCAAGACAACATTGGCATTACCGATTCGGCTAACAGTGAGGATATAAGTTTATACCGATTCTGACTTTACAAATCACCGTCAAACTCTGTTTTTTTGTAATTAGAATTGATATGAATCAAGGTGAAGGGATAATTAATCATAACATGGCTATGTTCGTCAAATGTTCAAATTGGCTAACACGGTAGGGGGGTTTCATATCGATTCCCATTACGAAAAAACCGAGTTCGACGGTGATTTGTAAGGTCACAACAAAGAAAAGAGAAAAAAATTAACTATGGCAGAAGGCCAATTTTACTGATAAAGGGGGGAATTTACACAAAAGCTGGACTTTAGTTTAAATTCACTATATTTACATTAATTTACAGAGGTCCAGGATCTAATAAGGTGGTTGATTGTCGATACACCAGAAACACGTGGCCTGGCTACCAGACACGGAGTTCAGAATTTTGAGCAAACATTCTTGTAATGCAAGACTTATTCCATGGGCTTCCCAATGTCTCCCACAATCAGGTACGGTGTTTGTCTGTAAAGAGATTGCATCCTAGCATGAGTGCTGAGGCGAGGGAACACGTGGGGAAGCATTGCACACTACTTCCTTTCAATCAAAAGGTTTACAAACCGCTCAGAGGGGATGGAAATGACTGAGAGTTTACAGAAGGAACTATTATGTAGCTTGAATTAACTAGGGGATGTTTACTAGTATCACAAGGGGAGTAATCACAGCATTGAACCAAGATTGGGGGAGTGAGAAGCTAAATAAAGGAGGGGGAAAGTCACCTTGGAAGAATGGAAATGAAATACACCCAAAAAGCAAAACAGTTCCCTGGATGAACTGGAGTTTACTCTCACAGTACCTGGAAATCCTGGGCTTGGTAGTTTTCTTATCTGCTGATATTCCTGTGCACTATGGAAGTATAAAAATACTTGGAATTTCCCCAGAGGAGGCAGGAGGAGCAGAAAGGGGTAAAGTAGTGTCTGCAGGGCAAAGTAATAGGAGCTTCTTAGCTCTCCTAATTCTGAGGTGCTTCTGAGGACAAACTGCCCTTTTTAAAATTTCTCCTGGTAAGCGCCGCCCCCAATCCGGATTTTCCCTGTGGGGGATAAATTCAGGACAGCTAATGGGAGCAAAGAGAGTTTGTCTAGAGAACGGAGGCTTTCAGTTCAAAGGGGCAACTTATATAGACAAGGGTGAATGCGTCTTGTTATAAAAAATCTTAACTTTATTTGGTTCTGGCTTAAAATCTTGAACAATATATATATATATATATATATATCAGATATATATATATATATATATATATATAATATATATATATATATATATACTAATATATATATATATATATATATATATATATATGTATATATAAAATAAATATATATATATATATAGACATATATATATATATATATATATATATATATATATATATTATATATATATATATATATATACCTATATGATATATATATATATATTAATATATATATATACTATATATATATATATATATATATATATATATACTGGATGTAACACATGTTTATGTAAATATTTCGGGAAATGAAATAAAATGTCATGCTAAGCAGAAAATGTTCTATAGACATATACATTTTAAGGCTTCGTTTATTGGTGGGGCAAATTTTTAAAATGACTGTCTCGCCTTAATGCTGCTCTTAGCCAACATGGCGTACGCAATATCTGAGTACTCAGGGATAAGAAGGATTGGAGTGGGGTGGGATGGGGTTGATGAAGTGGATTACTCAACTGGATTGCTAGTCTTTTAATTCTGAGTTTTTTCTCTTAGATTTTTGGAAAATGTAACATTACAGTCCATACAATTAGTAAATCACTTTTGAACAGACTTAAATGTAATGTAATTTGTTGTTGATTCAGGAGTCAGGACGAGCCTTATGCTGAATCAGTGATAATGAAAGTAATCATAATGACAAGGAAATGCAAGTAGGGAGGATACTGTACTCTGAATATCGTCAGCATTTTTACCTCTTTCGATTACTGAGTGAATATACACATCTTTTTTCAGGAAAAAAGGAAGAAAGTGAATTTCCATAATTTTCCCATTCTTTCTTTATCATTTGACAGAGACTAAGGCATTTTTCTTAGGTGTGCTTTTCTCTTCGACTGATATATGATAAATAATTTTGATGGATGAGGAGAGGCTTTTGAAAATATATTTTAAATCTTTGATCGGTGTGTAAAGAGTAGGCCACTCTTTGAGGGCAGAAAGAGTCCATTCGATTTGCTTTCTTTTTTTTAATCAGAGTCCAGTGATCACCATTGACAGAGAGGGAGAGGGTTTCAATGATACTTGCATTTTCCCCTTTGTTCACTATCTAAAGAATACATTGGCCTGGAAGTATTTTATTCACATCGGCCTCATCACAGTTTTCCTTTTCTTATAACAGTGGAGTTCATTGTTGTAAAATTCATAAATAAACATCGTATCTGCATGTTCCACATTACTGGAATGGAAAGGCATTATCTCCAGTTTCTTGCACACAAAATGAATAAGGAATCTCACACTTGTAACCAGAACACGCTCTTGGCGAAAAAGAGGCTGTTTAGAGCAACAAGTGAAGTGATCAACTCCATCCCCCTTGCCCCCATATCCGTGACTACTCCGGCATTCCATGTGCGCCATCTTACTTGGCCATTTAATGAAAACAGTTATTTTAAAAATTTACTTCATCAACAGACAATGGCTTAAAATGCATATGTTTAAAGAACATTTTCTGCTCAGAAATTACATTTTCTTTCACTCCCCAAAATATTTGCATAAACTCGTGTTACACCTTATATATATATTATATATAGGATATATATAGCTAATCATTAAGATATATTATATATATATATAATTACATAATATTACATAAATATATATATATTATCTATATCTTATATATTATATCTATTATATATAATATAATAGATCCTATTATATATCTATTTATACTATATCAGAATTTCTTTGTTTGTGGTGTGTGTGGTTTTTAAGATATCTATATCTATATATAATATATACATTATATCGTATATATATATTCTATATATACCAATATTTATATATATATTATATAATATACATCTATATACATATATCCTATACTACATATATATTATATATATCTATATATATATATATTATTGTTTTGTCTGCTCATATTATTTATCATACATATATATATATTATATTCTATTTCTATACTATAATATAGATCATTATACCTACTATCTATATCTATATATATAATATATATATCTCTATATATATAGAATATTACTATATATAATCTAATATATATTTACAACATAGCCACTGATGGGAAATCAGTAGATGGGGGCATGATGTTCCTGACTGGTTCCGACTTTATTCCAAGCCATTGATGGAGGACTTATACATACACGCAACCGTTTGATACTGCAGATACACCCACGGGTGGGTGTCAAAGCTTTCATACCTTATTTGGCTAAAATTCACAATGTACTCTCAAGGGACAGTACCGATAAACGTGCCCACTATATTAGACTACAAATCCACGCTTGGCAGGTACAAGGGAAGCAGGGATGGATATCTCATTAGTACTGCTGTCCCCTTACTTCGTTTACAAATATGATAATCCTATTTCCATACATCTCTACTGCCAACCTTAAATTTAAACAATTTACACATTTCTTCTAATACTAAATGATCAAGTTTATACATCCCTTGACTAATATTCATATTATTGGTAGTAATATTCTTTTACTCTGGATAGGTTTCGCTATTTTGGTACCCCTTTAGAGGTGCGTGGGGTCGAGCTTGACTTGAGCGCCCAGAAAAATTTGTGAAAATTCAAAAACTGTAGCTATGCTGTTCATTTTAACTTCTAAAATCAATTTCACCATTGCCGAACACTACTGGGAAGATGTATCATACCCATCTACAAATTAAATATTTATTATAAATATATTAAAAAATAAGTATATACAAAAACATATTTTATGAAAATGAAAAAAAGAAAATACAAAATACGCTATATACACACAAAAATTGAGGGCATCCCTAAAACTAGTATTTACAATATGTGGCTGCAAGAAAAGGTGTCGGACCCGTAAAGGTCAAAATCTGAAAAGAGAAGAAAGGGTAAGTTTTTTGGCCAAAAAAAGTCAAAATTTCAAAAAAAAAAATTTTGTACCTAAATGAAATTGGAAGTGGCAATTTTTTTTTTTTTATAGAATAAACACATTATCCTAGAATGGAATTATGTAAAAAGATCTGCACTAAGATGTAATTTACTGTTATATCAGAAATTTTATTCTCTCTCTCTCTCTCTCTCTCTCTCTCTCTCTCTCTCGCTCTCTCTCAAACAATAATTTACGAAAATATAAAAAAAAAAATACGTTATATGCATACAAAAATTAAGGGAATCTTTCCTAAAACTACTATTTACAAAATGTGACTGCCAGAAAAGGTGTTGAACCCATACAGGTCAAAATCAAAAAAAAAAAGGCTAAATTTTTTGGCCCAAAATGTTCAAAATTTCACAATTTTTTTTTGTATCTAAATGAAATAGGAAGTGGCAATTATTTTTTATAGAATAAACTCATTATCCTAGAATGGAATCATGTAAAAGAGCTGCCACTAAGATGTAAATTGTTACTAATGTATACCAGAAATTTTATTCTCTGTCTGTCTGTCTGTCTGTCTCTCTCTCTCTCAAACAATATTTTACGAAAATATTTGCAAAAAAAAAAAAAAAATACGTTATATACATACAAAAATTAAGGGAATTTTTCCTAAAACTACTATTTACAAAATGTGATTGCCAGAAAAGGTGTTGGACCCATACAGGCCAAAATAAAAAAAAAGGCTAAGTTTTTTGGCCGACAAAATTGTCAAAATTTAACGAATTTTTGTTGTACCTAAATGAAATATGAAGCGGCTAATTTCTTTTATAGAATAAACTCATATTATCCTAGAATGGAATTATGTAAAAAGATCTGCACTAAGATGTAATTTACTGTCATATCAGAAATGTTATTCTCTGTCTCTCTGTCTTTCTCTCTATTTCTTTTCTCTCCTCTCTCTCTCTGTCTATGTCTGTCTGTCTGTCTGTCTGTCTGTCTGTCTTCTGTCTCTACATTGTGTCGATGATTTATTGACATAAGCTGGCGTAATCTTTCACCAGAAAAGGCACAGACCCACTATTTCCCACCCCCTCTTTCCCCCTCTTGTCTTGTAATAATTTCAAGGTCCTCTACTTTGCCTCCAACCCTTCGTCTAAGAGCTTTTTGCCATAAAGGTGTTAGCAACCTCTTAATTATCATCAACATCACTTTCTAATTCCATTAGAAGTAAGTTGATGACATCCATGCCCAGAGAATACTGCCTGCTGGTCATTGTTGATGAGAAATGTAAAAAAGAAAAAAAATGCAAAAACTGAGATATTGGCATTCAAAGGAAATTGGACCAAATGGCAATATAAGGCATCTCAGCCACAACCAATGGCATGCATAATGTACACACACCATGTACCTACAGTTTCCAACAATACAAAACAATGTCAGTGTCAACAGTGTTAGACAGGAAATCACTACCTGATAACTTTGCCTTTGTATTCCATACGTGTTCAAAACAAACAATTACTCAGAAAAGGGGGAAGGACAAAGGAAAAGCAAACGCAGGTTTTAACATGATTGTAGTGTGTGTTCTGCCGGTATCTTGCAGGTCGATCACACCCAGATTCGAGATAGACGATAATTTATGGGAAAAAATAAATGTTTTTTTAAACACTCCTCCGGTCGTACGTGACCCATCGTGTACGGGTTCTGCCTATGTATAGGATGGCAACCCGTTGAATGTTTATTTCTTGCGACTGTTATACGCAAGCATACTGTTTCTACTTCCCATTCTCGTCTGAGTGACATCGAGGTAGAGATATTTTCTAAGTTCACATTTGGTTTCTTCTTCAGTATAGGGGAGATGACTCAAACTCCTGGTATCAAACTTAACAGTTTTATTACAACTCCATCACAGGAGTATAGGAATAGTATGTTCAGAGAACTGATCTGGTTGAAGAGAAGTAGAGATCTAAAATTACAAGTCTTTCACTAAGATTAGCAGACAAAAGCTATCTCAGCATATACAAAATACAGACATACGAACATGTGACTCGGAAGTCACGTGTTTCCTCTGCAGGTGATAGGTCACCAGCTTCGCATAGGAAGGAGCTGTGACCTGTTTACAAGATAGTGTCAAATGATTACACAGGCAAATACAAACCAAGGCATTGCAAGCATAGCACGGCAGTGTCTGGCTTACGTCCTGTTATGAATACCTATCACGCTCCTATCTCGCCAATGACCCTTTGGGTCATGGGGGTTTCTCGTATATATATAAAATATATTCAATAACAGTGTAATTTATTACATTAATGCTCAGTCAGCTACAGACCAACACTGAACATTAAAACTTACTTTATATATGATTCATAGGAGCGTGATAATATATAGTTAGTCCTAGCCATAATCAAGTGGTTAAGGAATAAATTGCAACTGATTATATGTAAAAAAAAAATACATACATTCATAGAAATACTCATAAGTAAGGAATAATGCATGGAAAAGACAGATCCATGTATAAGATAAATACATATGATATTATGCTAGTAACAAACATGTTAATATACTTTTAGTCATGAGGATACATACACAACAGAAAGTACTATAGTTCTGCTGATAATTGCATGACATAAGAATTACATCTTTTAACGCATATGTGGTTAAATTACCAAAATGTGACAAGATAAAAGGTTAGCATGTACATGAAATGATTGAGATAATAGGTAACTGTTTAAGAATAGTTGTTACCAGATTGAGATATATAATTAATGATTGAGATATAAAATTCAGATAAATGTGCACAACATAAAGATTCTAGGTACATACACGCACCAACATTTTAATAAGTAGGGCTTCAATTGATTTTTTTTTTATTAGGTGCCCTACCCTATAATGATACTGATATTTAAGTTTTTTCTTTTATATATATATATATATATATATATATATAATATATATATATATATATATATATATATATATATATGCACATATATATATATATATATATATATATATATACTATATATATATATATATATTATATATATATATATATATATATATATATATATATAATATATATATATATAAATATATAGTACTACTGAATCATGAAAGTTAGGAACGTGATAAATCCATAAATGAAGATATATGCCACGAAGGAAAAATGAACGAAAGAGGTCTGCAAGATCTTTCGACGTTAAACGTCCTTTACTGAGCAGAGACTGACATACATAGGAGAAAAGACAATACAAGAAGATTCGTATAACGACAGATAGGGATTATAAAGAGATTAGTACCTAGAATCCACACACCTGGAAGATAAGAAACCTTCCCAAACAAGCATAAACAATGGGTGCAATTAAAGGTTTAAGACAATCATCTCAGATACAATTTCAAGACAATTAAAGGATTTTAGGTGACAGCTATTCAGAACTTGATAAACAAAACCATATTCACAATACATGTCAGACATACATTACAACAAAATTAATAACTCTAAGGCAACTTAATTTTATTTAGTCATATTATTATATCTTTGAGGTCATTCTTAAACATGTTACAGATACAAGGGTCTAAATGAAAAAGGCCACGACTAACATTGAAATTACAATAAAAAAGTAAATTGTATTAAAGCAGATTCTAAAAGATTTCGTGATAAGACATCTCTTGACCTTGCAATTACTGAACTATCAACCCAATTTATTTGGTGGTTGTTTTCACTTAAATGAATAAATATTACATTAGATTTTTGCCCAGTTTTTACAGAATATTTATGCTGGCTTAGCCTTACTTCTAAGCCTTTACTAGACTGTCCGAGATAAAATGAGGGACAATCCATACATGGAATTTTATATATTATGTTGTTGCTTTCTCTGGGGCCATTTTTATTAACATTCCTTTTAGTGTGTTATTATAGGAAAAAACAAGGTTGACATTAAAAGCTTTTAACAATGTTTTAATGGTTTCAAATCCGTTAAAATAAGGCAAACTGAGAATGTTCTTAGAATTTCCTTTCTGCGTGTTACTTACACTATAGAACTTTTTGTGGGCTTTATTATAACAAATGTCTAATATATGTGAAGGATAGCATAAATCTTTCCCTATTTTTCTTATGTATTCAATTTCTTGATCCAAATATTGTGGACTGACAATGAGCAATGCTCGTAAAAACATAGAGGAAAAAATTGATATTTTTTATGTTAAGATGGTGGCCTGAGAAGAAATGAACATAAGTTTAAGTTGTTAGTCGGTTTCCTATAAATACTGAATTTACATTGAAATAGTTCTCTATGTATCAAAACGTCTAAGAAAGGGAGGCAATTGTCTTTTTCTAATTCTAGAGTAAACTTAATCGATGGTACCTGGTTATTTAATTTAGAGCGCAAATCATTTACATCAATACCGACAGGAAGAACAGCTAAACAATCATCAACATAACGATACCACTTTACAGGAGTATGAATGATATTAGGTAAGTAGCGTTTTTCAAAGAATTCCATGTACAGGTTTGAGAATAATGGTGATAAAGGCTCTCCCATTGCCATGCCAAAAATTTGTTGATAAAATTCACCATTGAATATAAACTTACAATCACAAATGCAACAAACTCGTGAGTGAAATAATGTGACTTATAGGTAGAGGTAATTCATGCTGAGTTAGTTCATCACTAAGATATTCTAAAATAGAGTCTATAGGGACTTTAGTAAAAAGAGAACATACATCAAACCTAACGAATCTATCAGTAGGGCAAAGAGCAATTTTGTTTAATTTATCAACTAAATTTAGAGAATTATATATATGAGAATCGGAGATGGTTCCAAGTAACGGGGACAAGATCTTAGTGATATATTTCGAAAGTTTATATGAAATTGAACCAAACGCATTCAGCGTCATTGGAAAATTGTCTGGGTGGGGCACGACGTTCCGTTGAAAATCCATCCATGTTCGTCTCAACATACGCCAAACAAATATGTTAGCGGCGATGAGAACCACCACCGTAATGCACATCACAGCCAGCAACGTGTAGAATCGCAGATCCTACTTGGATCTTGACGTGTGGTCCATCTCAGCTAATTTCGATAATTGATGGGCCACTTTTGCATTGAATGGAAGAGGTAAGGCGGGGATGATAGTACTCATCCACGAAAAATTCGCGAAGAAAGCTCGTTCTCGGATGATAGTGTTAACTCCACGGACCGTGTAGTTTGTTGCGGTTCCGGTGCATCCATCAGCAGCGACGAACATCCGGGAGTAGGCCGTTGATCCGTCTGGACACGTGACTTGAAATCCTTCCTTGTCGTATCGTATCCACGACCATTATTCAGCCTGTAATTGAACTTATACTCGTCAAAAGGATAAAGTTTTTCCAGACAACTTTCATGTGTATGGGAGAGAGAACCGTTTAGCACTAGGCCTAACTCACATGAATCCATTGAGATATGATGAAATTCAAAGGAGTCAACTGTACAAACTTTATTATTCATGGCATCTGAACAGTGAGTGAATTTATCTAAGTCCTTGATGACCGTATATGTTTCCTTATTAGGAAACATATACGGTCCCGTCAGATTGGATATTACTGGACTTGAGTTATTCGTCATGAAAGTTGGGAACGGTGCAATTTTGTATGCTTGCCAGGCATCAGAAGAACCAAAGGGAATGGTAATCATGATCCTGTAATTCTCAATGCTTACTGATATTAAACTATAATAAAACTATTTTATGAGCGTCTAACAAAGGAACATAACCCAGTTTCTCTCATCCGTTCTCCAAAGTTAAAGTCAGATCTTTAATAGGCAAAAGATGTGGTGACAGAACACCCTTTGTGACTAGCGTAATAGCTTCCACATAGTCTTTTGATTTTTCAATAAAATGTGAAATTTTGGTACAGATATGATCTACTTTAGAACTATAATACGCTAATGTTGCCAGCAAATGTTGCACTTCCATCATCTGATTAATATTACTAGAATGTTCGTTCGCCAAAGTTATAAGTTGATTAAGTGATGATGATTGTTTACGAAGTTCGGAAAAAACTAATTTGTTTTCATGTTGCAAAATCTCAATTCTCTTATTCTGATCATTAATTTTAAGACGATTTGAAATTCCTAAGCCTAAACTTGCAACAGATCCGAAGATGTTTAGCGCAGGCTACTGTGTCGCACGGTCCTCATCAGCAGATCCCGAGCCAGACATTCTGCTTCGGCAGTTTTGTTTTGCAAGTCAAATGATAACATTTCTGCAACGCTTAGAGTTTGTGCTAGTGAAACCTCTGGATTAAAGGGAAAATGACGTTGATGTAACTGGTTCAATGATTCAGCAAACCTTGACAAGTCGCTTTTTGGTTAATGACGTCATCCTCTGGTAGGAAAATCGCTTGCAAATCAACTTCTATAACTATATTGCTTGCTGTAATGAAAACATCCTCTGTTCTTTCAATTATCGTGCCATGTGTAAAATGTATATTTTTTTGTTTTAGCACTCTTCCCACACGACAAAGATGTCTGAACGAACAGTACCACTCCTAACAATATAAGCTTCATGTTGGAAACCTGCAATGAGTGAAATATATGTAATTACTCATGTTTTAAAAATGTTTTCATACAAATATTATATGTACATACTTTATTATACAAGTTTCATAGATACATAAATTTCCCTCTCTTCCTTTCTACCCTTTCTCTTAACTGCGAATGTGAGCCAATGGTATTATTCTTACATCAGTGGGTTGGAATATGTTTTGAACTTTAAATCTGTTGGCCGTTAATATTTCTAAAATGCTAACAAACTTTGGTGTCAGTTTGTAGTTGAGTCCCTTGCATACATATACTTGTATGTATACCTTGTCACCCACGGTATAAGTTTTAGTTGGCTTAGCGATTTTATCATGATTTCTTTTAATTATGATTTGTGATTCTTCTAAATTCTTACGAAGTATATCATATCGACTTACACTTGCTTCCATGACATCTCGTAGGGGATTTGATAAATGGGTTGTAGGCGTAAATACATGGAAAGGTAAAGGTGTTCTAGCTGGGGTACCGTACAGTGCCTCGTGCGGCGACCTTTTAATAGATACATGATAAGAATGGTTGATAGTACTTAGGACCGCAGGTATGGCAATATCCCAGGGGTCCATTCCCCCGAGCGTAACTCTTAATACGTTTAAAACCTTCCTATTTACTCTCTCAACTAGTCTATTTGACTCTGGGTGGTAGATCATGGTATTGATTTTTTTTATGCAAAGGAATTAACACAACGAGTTAAGGAAATGATTATTGAATTCTCCACCCGAGTCAGAGATTATCATGTGTGAATTCCATGTTACAAATGAAGCACTCGCAAAACTTCCTAGTGCATTCAATTGCGGTTTTAGTTTTTAGCGCTATCAGTTCTGTATATCGAGTCAAGGCATCTATGATAACCAAGAGGTGGTTATTTCCTCTGTCTGACTCGTAAAACCCTGTTAATAAATCTAAGTGTACTCTTTCAATGGGTTGGCTGGGCATGGGATAGGCCCCTAGGCTGACAGGTGTCTTCGTGTGCCCTTTGTTTTCCTGACAAGTGCGACAATTAGCTATGTGTTTTTTTATATCTGTAAGCATCGTATGCCAATAAAATAATGATTTGGCTTTCTGTGACATGATAGAGAACCATGGATGACCATGTAATGGATTGGAATGCAACCAGTTTAAGACGGTTGGTATAAGTGAGATTGGTACCACTACCTGGTCGTTAGTCACCTGTGGGGTGTTGCGGGTTTTCCTTGTCACGGACCTACACAGAATATTATCCTTAATTATATAATTCTGCTGTGTATACTTTATATATTCCTTTTCCTTAGGATTTCCGTTCAAAGCATCTATTATTTTCTTTTACTGCTGATCTTTTCTTTGTTCAGTCTGTATTAGTTCATCGCTCCAACCCGGGTCTTCCTGTTCAGATACAGTTTTAACAATAGGCATGGATGTTGATATATCTACTAGTTCAGCTAATGGCTCCGTACAAGATGACGCGGGGTTGCGTGATAATGCGTCAGCAATGATATTTGCTTTCCCAGGTAGATATCCGATCCTTGCGCCAAAGTCTTGAATGATCGTATGCCACCGAGTTCTTTTGGGACTGTGACTAAAACCTTTCAAGAAGTCGGTAAGGGGCTTTTGGTCAGTAAGAACCTTGACAGGATAACCGAATATTATGAACTTAAAATGCACGAGTGAATTAACAATAGCTAGCCCTTCCTTATCTATTACTGCATATTTACTTTCGGAAGGTTTCAGTTTATGTGAATAAAAAGCTATAGGGAAAAACTGTTTGTCATATTGCTGAAGCAATACCCAAGCTACTCCTAGGTCTGAGGTGTCTGTTGCAATAAAGAATTCCTTACCGAAGTCAGGAAATCTAATTATAGGAGAACTACACAATTCGTCTTTCAAAGTATCAAACGCCTGTTGATGCTTCTCAGACCATATGAAATCTACGCCCCTTCTTCGTAAGATCGGTTAAAGGAGTGGCTATAATTGTGTAATTGCATATGAATCGGTGGTAGTAGCCACTACAGCCTAAAAATTGCTGTATCCCTTTGACATTAGTAGGTATCGGAATGTTACGGATAGCTGACACCTTATCGTGGACTACTTTAAGACTTTGACTGGACACCGTAACACCTAAATAGACTAGTTCTGTTTAGAAAAATTCACACTTAGTTATCTTTACCCTTAAATTATGCTGCCTTAGTCTCTGTAGCACTAGCTCTAGTTTACGTAGATGTTCTTCTAAGGTATTATAAAAGATTACAAGGTCGTCCATATAGGCATGTAGGATATCCCCTAACAAGTCTCCAAACACTATATTAATCATTCTAGTGAATGTAATTGGGGCGCAACGTAAACCAAAAGGCATACGTAAAAATTCATAATGTCCCTTGGCTGTGCTGAGGGCGGTGTATGGGATACTCTCTTCTTCTAAAGGTATCTGGTGAAAGCCTTTAAGTAAGTCTAAACTGGTAAAATATTTGTTCTGACCTAGCAAAGATAAAATATCGTCAGTACATGGCACTGGGAATTGATCAGGGATAATTTCCTCATTTACGCGATGGAAATCTACGCAGATACGCCAGGTTCGATCTTTTTTCGGTACAACGATTAAAGGAAACTTATAAGGGCTGTTCGATTTCCTAATGACTCCTTCTTCTAGCATTTTACCTACTTCATCATTTATCTCATTCTGGAATTTCATAGGGAGTTGGTATGAAGGTACATAGATAACATTTCAGATCCCGGCAAAGTTTTCTTTACTCGCACTAATAGATTCGAAGTTACGTTCGGCTCGAGAGTTTGCGTGCAAGCTGCTATTACAGGTGTGCGAGAATTCTGTTGGGTCGCTTGGATGATTTCTTGATTTATGAGACAAGTGACTGGTTCCTCAATGTACGTTACTGTTTGGTTGTATGTCTCTTTTTTGTCCAAAACAGATTTTAAGGTGTTAGAAGACTTATAGAATTTTCCTTTGATATACACGCCGAGTTTGGCAGAGGCTACGGTAATGTTTTGAATGCCCATAGATGGGTATCCTATAATTACAGCTGGATACAATGTTTTGTACAACGATAAAGGTATCGGTAAACGTGCGCTTACCGACCTTGTATTGAACATGAGTTACTCCTACCACATTTAATTCATTATTTCTAATACCCTAGAGCCTCACTCCGGACTTCTCTATAGGGAAGCTCGAAAACATGTGATGAGTCCGCAGATCCATGATATTACATGGACTACCAGAATCAAAAAACAATGTGAAGAATCGGTGCTCTAAATTTACTGCATGCAAGGTAGGACGTAGCATGAATTTGTTGAAAATCTATGGGTACCTGCACTGATTTTTTGGATTCGGTTGTGCGGTTCATAGGAAAATTGATTGTCTTGCAATGATCTTGTAAATGATTAAATTGGTTCGATAATATTCCTTTCCAGTTTGTTTCAGAATACACAATCCTTTTTACCCCTCCCCAGTAGATAGCATGCTTGTTCTCACTAGCATTTTACCCTTTGTGAAGATGGCCAGTAATGCAGCACTAGAGGAGGTTAAGGCCTTCACAAAAACTAGAAGAGCCATGGGGCTGGAGGGAACAAAATGACAAAATGGGTGAATGGTAAAATGGAACCTGCTGCAGAGGGAGCATTACAGGCAGCTGAAAGGGAGGAAATAGAAGCATATGAGAGAAGAGAAGCAGCTGAAAGAGCAATATAGGCAGTAAAAAAGGGAGAAAGAAAGAACCCATCAACTGGTTATGCCAGTTCACAGTGCCACTCTTGCACCCCAAGTGCGCCGCTCCCTGTGCCCCAGGTGCCCAGGGTGCACCACGGAGCAGTGCCTCTCAAAGGTGGATCCTCCTCAGCAGGCTCTTGCTACTCCTCAGAATGGAACTCCCCATCATCATGATAATAACAACGACCATTGGAACTGAAGCAACAGACTAAGGCCTGATTTTAGCAAGAGTTTCTGTGACTCATGCAAAGTGCATGTGCACACTGCTGCCTGGTCGGGTTGCCACTAGAAAGCTGCTGTTATTGCCATTGCAATGGCAGTGACAAATCCTTCTGCTCTAGGCCCTCCAGCTCAGGGCCCTATATTTGACACACCTCCCAGAGGTCGCTATCCTGCCCACCAAAGAGAGAGCCTCAACCATGTCAAAATGTTCTTGCCTACTGACTGGTTGAGAGTCACATGACCTCAACGCTCTAAGATATGTACCATGGCAGTAGCTACCTACATACCAGGAGGTTATTATGTCCTGCTAGGACAATATTCTAAGTCTCATCCTGTCTTTGTACCATCTCAGGGCCGCCACCCTTGCATAGGTCCAGACCCATTCCACGGGCCTCCAAGAACTACCTCTGCACAACAGCCAGTGACCCTTGAGGGTACCAGGCAGTGGCCTGCTCTGTCCATCATGGACGTTGAGCCACATTCGAATCCCATCACTATGCCTGGTTAGGACTCAGTGCCGGTGCCAGGGCAAGACTCAAGTCTCCCTCCTGGAGCTCTCAGTCTCGGTCGCTTTCCTTCCGCTGGCTTAGTGCTGCTACCCATGCCGGCAGTTGAGGAGGGGCCATTTCCAATGGGAATCCTTTAGTACACCCATGACCACAGCGGATACTCTACCAATGGTGTGGCCTCACAAACCACCCCGGAGTCAGTCATCCAAACTTGTGAGTAAATCCTGAATACTTTTATCTCTCCACTCTCCCTCTGTCAGCAGCTAACCAGTCCTGGAGTAATGACTGACGAACCCTATTTGTCCAAAGAACTCAAGGAACTGAGCCAAGCAGCCTTAGGCACGGGGACAAGTGCCAGTGCCCAGGTTGTTGCAGCAGTCGGAGCCAATGGCCTCAGCATCTTCAAAGGGCTTGAGTCTTTCAAGGACCCCCACGGCATCGTCAAACTGGCACAGTGCCACACTCTTATATAGAATTCTGTCTCTCTCCATCCAGAGGAGAGTGCCAAATTCTGCTACTTCTACATCCTTTCTATCCTTTTGTAACTGTTTCTATTTTTATACTGTCTATATATCCTGTTTCGTAGTTTCCTTCCCTCCTCATCATTGCCTTTAGGCATCTATTTCCATTGTATGCTGTACTTAGGCAGAGCCCCATCCGCCAGTCATTCTGGCCTTATAAATTAGTACTGCATTAGGAACTACTGTGCATATGTAACATTCCAAGATATGTTCCTTCAAGCCCCTAGGCTTGTTCATAAAAGTGCCACAATTGGCAGTGCCCAATTCTAGGCACTCAGCACTCCATGCGACTAGGAAAAATTTTAGCCAGCAAAAATGCTATACACTTAACTTAGCCTACTGAGGCAATATATTTTAAAGTATGGCTAATTTATACATTGTTTTGATTTAATCATGGATTTAATATTTCACCCTAGTTCTCCATTTAGAATAATATATAATATATATATATATATATATATAATATATATATATATATATATATATATATATATATATTATATATATATATATATATATATAGATAATATATTTGATATATATATATATATGTATTATTGTAAGTCAATGTCCCTGGTGAGATGTACATTTGTGTAAATTTATTTCCTCTCTACAGAGAATTACTTTTCTTGTTTCTATCCCTTTTAATTTACACTGATATTCTTTATGGAGAAATTCATATTTTGTCGGATGATTAAAATAATTTACCTGAGCGGAAAATTGATTATAGGCGTAGCCCTAATGGCAAAGGTGAAAATTACTTTACGAAATCGTAGGATTTTTAACACCCCTACGGATACGTCATATCGCTCCATCAGGGCAAATTAATAACATGTGTTGCCT
>NC_087217.1:74671986-74706986 GCF_015104395.2 Macrobrachium nipponense | reverse complement strand
ACTCCCAAGGTCTAAAGCGAATCCTCCTAGGAAGGATTACATATGCCGGAAGCATTTAATGGGACTGACATACCTGGCCCCACCGGAGCGATCTTAGAAAAGTAAACGCACTATAGTAAAAGTAATTAATAGAGAAGCAGTGTTTGAGAGAGAGAGAGAGAGAGAGAGAGAGAGAGAGAGAGACCTTACCTTACCTTACCTTACAGACCTTACAGTTCGTTCGGGTTGCCCCAGGTCCCTCAGTGTGAGGCACCTCTAATGTCTACCAGAGAGTTGCTAGTACATCTTCCGGTATATTTTTTGCATCTTCCAATCTTGGATGGTCTGGGATGCAGTTTAGATATTTGTCGAGCTTATTCTTAAACACATCTACGCTCACTCCTGATATATTCCTCAGATGAGCTGGCAACGCATTGAATAGACGCTGCATTATCGATGCGTGGTGCGTAGTGGATTGTCCTGTGTGCTTCCTTATTTTTCCTGGTATTGTTTTGGGCACTATTAATCTACCTCTGCTTGCTCTTTCTGATATTTTAGTTCCATGATATTTTCTGTTATTCCTTCTATCTGTTTCCATGCCTGAATTATCATGTAGCGTTCTCTTCTCCTTCTAGACTATATAATATGATTGTAGTCTTTCCAGTAGTCAAGGTCCTTAACTTCTTCTATTCTAGCTGTAAAGGACCATTTATACACTCTCTATTTGTGCAATATCCTTATGATAGTGTGGGTACCATATCATATTGCAATATTCAAGTGGACTACGAACATATGTTTATAAAGCATAATCATGTGTTCAGCTTTTCTTGTTTTGAAGTGCCGTAACAACATTCCCATTTTTGCTTTACATTTGCCAAAAGAATTGCTATTTGATCATGCATAACATGTTCCTATTCATCATCACACCAAGGTCTTTAACTGCTTCCTTATTTGTGATGTATCATTATTAGGTCCCTATATGCATATAGCTTCCTTCTTCTGTCTCCATAATTTATTGATTCAAATTTATCAGAGTTAAATACCATCCTATTTTCCTCGCCCAATCATATACTTTGTTAAACAAAGGTCTCTTTGTAGAGCGTTCCTATCTTCATTCACAAGTAATTTCTCTACTTATTCTTGTGTCATCAGCGAAACTACTCACTACCGAATCCTTAACATTACTGTCTATGTCTTCAATCATAATAAACAAACAGTAATTTGCAGCTAACACCTACCTTGTGGCACACCGGATATTACCTTGGTTTCATCCGATTTCTCATCGTTTGCAATAACTATCTGTTTTCTGTTGTGTAAAAATTCTTTTAACCATCTTCCTATTTTATCTACGATATTGGTTTTCTAATTTTCTTTGCTAATATATTATGGTCTACTTTGTCAAAAGCTTTTGCAAAGTCTAGATAAACCACATCTGTTTTCATTTCCGCTTTCATATTTTTGAAATGTTCTCACGGTGGACTAAGTTGTTTGTGTACTTTTCCGGGTACGAAACCTGTGTTGTCCATATATAAACAAATTATTATAAATGTTTCATAATATTTTTCTTCATTACGCTTTCATACACTTTCGTAATATGTGATGTTAGACGCACAGGCCTATAATTACTTGCCTCAAGTCTTGATCCACTTGAAAGTAGGGGTGATATATGCTAATTTGTGCTCATCATAAATCTTGCCTGTATCTACACTTTGTCTTAATAATATTGCAAGTGGCTTTGCGATAGAATGAACTACTTTCTTTAACAAAATAGCAGGGATTCCATCAGGCACTGCAGCAGCTCCATTTTTAATAATTTCAATAATTGCCTGCACAATATCAGCTTCATTAATTTCTATGTCAGCTAAATATTCACTATTTTCGTCCCTTACTTCTATATCATTATCTTCATTATCTATTTCTAGGGGTGAATTATCTCTTATATCGTTCTGCCAGTATGTTGCAAATTTCCTTTTTTTCATCGTTAATCTCCCCTTCAATTCTCAGAGGGCCTATCTCTATTCTTCTTTTATTCATCTTCTTCGCATATGAGTATAATAGTTTGGGTTTTGCTGATATTTAATAGGGTTTTCTTCCAATTCCCGTTTTTCATTTTCTTTTGATTGTATAATCTTTTGTTCTGCATTTTCTATCTTACTTTTTAGTTCTATAACTTTCCATGCATTTTTTTCTTTTGCAAGACCTTTTTTCCACTTTCTGATTTTCTGGAACAAGATCCTTCTGTCTCTTGGTATGCATGAATGATGTTTACTTTTCTTCTTCGGTATATATTTATCACTATTTCTCTAATATTTTATATAATATCTCCGTATTTACCTTATGTCATCGCTTACGAAAATGTTATCCCAATCTTTTTTGTTTAATTCTTCATTTATTTCTGACCATTTTATATTTTTACTGTAGAAGTTGTATTTTCCATATCCTTCCCACTTTTTCATTTCTTGCTTATCTCTGTTTTCACTTGCTTTGGAATGAACTGTTAACAATTCTATGGCATTATGGTCTGAAATACTCGCATATAAACTATTATTTCTTTAACATAATTCACCTCGTTCACAAATACTAGGTCTAAAGTATTTTCCTTTGTTTTTTTGCAGGTGATTTATTTGTTGAATGTTGTATTCTAGTAGCATATCTAATAGCTTTTTCGAATTGCCTCTTATCTTCTGCACTACTATTACTCTCTTTTTTATATGTATAAGTACATCCACAATCTCCCTATTTTCGTTCTTTCCATCTACGAAAAGGAAAGTTGAAGTTCACAGATAGGAGAATAGTCCAGTCTTGTGATTTCTACATATATCATCCAATTTTTCAATTATTAAGTCAAACTCTTTAGTATTAGGAGGTCTTATATTACTATGTTCATTAATTTTTCAGATTCAAATTCTACCGCTATTAGTTCACATTCTGAGTTCTATATTTCTCATATATTTTTCCTTGTTTTTTGTCTTCCCATATATTGCGGTTCCCCCTTGATTCCTATTTTTTTCTATCTGATCTATAAGTTTGGAACCCGTTTATTTGATCATCATTCCCAGTCTCTTGGGAATACCAGGTTTCACTTATATTCATTATATCTATTTTCTTTTCAATTTGGGTAGTTCTTCTAAGTACTCTATTTTTCTTTTTGAGTTACTCGTAACTAAACCCTGCGCATTCATCACTATGATGGTTTGCGTGTTTTCCTTCATTTAATATTAGTAGTAATAAGGATTTTCCCATGTCTTTCCTTTCCTGTTCTGGTTGGTTGTTCTTTTTCATTTCCAGAAATTCTGACATTAAAAAATCCAACTTTTCCATAATATTTGATCTTCCTTCATCATAATTATTCATTTTGTGTCTGAATCTGCAATTTTCTCCGTTTCTGCAATATCCTCTTGCATAATAAAATAGTTATTATCCCTGAGTAGAATTTTGGAGCTGATGCATTGAAATTTTTTGCTGACATCTCTGCATATCTCATTGGTGGTTTGCTTTTCTCTTTTACCTGATATTCTTGATTTCTGCTCTTTATTTGTTTCTTTCTTATTTTGGATTTTATTACTTGGTTGGTTATTTATTTTGATTATGATTCATGGCTACATGGTCATATATTTGCATTTTTTGTCGAACTTACATCCTTTTCCTTCTTTTAGGTTTTTGCATATTTTTGGATGCAGATCTCTGCAATCATCCCAATATCCATCTAGGTATGCACATTTACCATATATTTCATAGTTGTTGACATACCTTAGGATGTTTGTAGTAACATCTTTCTCCAAATCTGCAATTCCCATTCTTTCAAAAGGTTGCAGATTTTGTCTTTCTTGTCTATTTTTTCTTCTTTCCCGTCATTGTGTAGATCTGGGTAGAGCCTCTTCGGGATTTGCTTTTCTGTGCCATATCGTAATTTATTTTCTTCGTAGGTATGCTGCTTTATTGCCTCATATGTAGTATCAATGAGTATCTCTGCATCCCTACTTTTATCTTGTTCTTTGTTTTTTCCTTATTTTTTTTCTGTCATCATTCTTTTTGTTTACTTCTCTTCTTTACTTCTCTTCTTCTTCTTCTTCTTCTTACTCTTCTCTTCTTCTTCATCCTCAACTATTTGTACATTCAATCTTGATTTAATAACATTGTCTATCCATGATAGACATGTTGAACAAAAAATTCTTGTATCTTTTCTCATATCTTGTATTACCTCAGCACACTGTGGATGGGTCGGAATGTGCATGCAGCACATTTTCTGATTAGGTTTTGTGGATTGACTATGCTATACCAAACCTTACACAGTTTGCATGCTTTTGGCATTCTTTTTCCTAATGCGTCAATTAGGATATTCACAAGATTCACCTTATTCATTTTCTTTGTCGGAATATGTTGGTTTATGTATATTTTCTTTATGAGTCTCTTGACCACTTGGATTTTATTTGGAACTTCTTCAATTATTTTCAAGATGTTTTCATTAGATTTGGGGGTTCCAGTTTGAAGGATTATATCCTTCTAATATATCTATGAATGCTTTTGTATCTTTTGGTTAGGACTGTTGCTGATTTCATAGATGAGAAATGGCCAGTTCCTTCCTGCTACCTCATCGTATTGCGAATCTGCTAAACACGCTAAATTACGCCATCTCTTCCCACCGCAGTTGGAACTTACTGCCATCTTGTTCTGATTTACAGTATTACACTGATAAACTAACTTAGAAGACGCTTATCCTACATTTTCACACTAATCTATCACCGATAGTTCACGAACACTTCTAGATATTTCTCAAATTCTAGTCGTATGTTAAACTTGTGATATCTGTTGATTAATCTGATTTCACGTGGGAACGTCTCACAAGCAAGATGGCTACTACGAGAGAGAGAGAGAATCTTTCGATCTAAACTTTTCAAGAAACTATCATTTCATGTTGAATTTTGAATTTTTATCATTTCTTTTTAAGAGATTGTAATTTCATATAAAATTTTGAATTTTCATCAGTTCTTTTTTTTAGCGTAGAATTAATTTATATGAAAACGATTACATAGTGAACGTACCGGACAAATAAACACATAGGCGATCGTAACCAGGTTTGTTAGGCTCAACTGGAGTGAAGACACGCATAAATGATCCCCTAGTCCCCGAAACCTCAAATGCTTCACAAAGCCTTCCTTCAGCAGTAGAACTCTTCACGGAGGATGAGATAGAGGAGTATGAAGGTTTTTTGACAGGGGGTAAGTAGAGGAAATTCCATCCAAAGGTTTTTTTTAAAGGAAATGACTGCATCGTACAGTCACTTGCACCCAATGGTGGCACGTTTTCACCATCCTGTGTATAATTTAAAACTTTTCCAAGTTATTAAAACCTTTTTAATGTTTTGTTTATCCATCAGAACAATTCCATATTCGAAAAAATTACAGTATAGTACACAAAAAGTATTGAAAATGAGTAAATTACAGTATAGTACATAGAAAGTATTGAAAATGGGGTAGTATCAATAACTTTTGACTAGGTAAGTTTGCCATTGCCTTGGCGCTAATGGAATTATTCCCATAAGGTATGTGCTTCGAATCGGCGAATTTCCAATTCTCGCATAATTGGGGACCATACTATATATATATATATATATATAATATATATATATATATATATGATATATATATATATATATATATATATATATAATATATATATGTGTGTATATATATATATATATATAGTATATATATATATATATATATAGTATATATATATATGTATATATAATATATATATATATATATATAAGATATATATATATATATATATATATATATATATATATAGATATATATACATATATATATATATATATATATATATATATATATATATATATATATATATATATATATATATATATATATATATATATATATATATATATATATATATAGTGTATGCATGTATGTATATAACACTGTTTGGGGATATGTAAATATGTTTACTTAAAATGAGTATATTTAGAAAAAAGAAATACTAAGAAAACATGTTCAACATCAAGTACACAGAATTAAGAAAATACCAACATTAAGCAAGAAGTAAATGTTATACGAATCGCAAATAGAAATAAGCAAATAAATCCTTTTCCAATTTAAATGAATGGTCAAGCACATCAGGAATAAAAGTTGGACGTCAGTCATAACCTGGCTTAGAATTCTTTTATTGGAATTGAAATTGGTCTATTATCTGTCTATTATAAATGTAATTTTCTCATTGTCGATGCTGCTATTGTCGATAGCCAAATTAAAATGATGTTACATTAAAATGAAAAAATAAAAGTCATTTTCACAAGTAGTATTAGTATTGCTAATAATAATAGTACGACTAGTCATATTAAGTGAGAAAATAATTTTATTTTTCTTACATTACCTTCATTCATCTACCTAATGATTTCTAGGCCAATATGTTATCTTTGCCAAACCTCTTTACCATTAGATATATGTGGTTTTAATTACACAATTCTCAGTTAGCTTAAATTAGGGCTTTCCTAATTAAACTATATCATATATCCATTATCACTTATTAAATGAAATATGAAATGACCTGTCTTATTCGCTTCTACACGTAAGATTGATATTCAGGTTTAGTGTAAACTTGTTCAGATGCAGATTGTCTCCCTCACCAAACAATTTTCACTTTCATTTCATTTCGTCATTATGAGAGCATATTATACTGACCGGACATCCGGCCAACAGACGTTTCATAGAACGAGTACTATTTCACTGACAAACTTTCAGCAAAAATAATTTTTGACCAATGGACATAGTAGACATTCGTTGTTGTACCATGTTATGTTTATCAAAGAGAACTGTTTATGAAATTATTACATGTACAGCCTAGTCACCGTTATATGTTATCGCTTGCTACTAATATCAATTTTCAATGTACTTATTTATTTTGTCTTGGGTGTATGTCCATTAAACCTTTGAAGCTTTTGCTGACAAATAAAAAAGAAAGAATATTTTTACCCCCATTCATAACTTGGTTTGGTGAGATGTCCATTCAACCTTAACTCTGTAGTGAGATTTAATTCAACGAATAACCTCTCATTTAAGTGTCTATCCACTGGATACATTGCACATAGAATATATTTTATGTTCTGTGCCAGCTTCTCTCTGGGTCACATTTTCAATTTAATCTCAGAAGTAATTTCCGTTGATTTTAAACCAACAATGAGATAGTCTGTAAAGGTATTATTGTTTCAAAACCAACTAATCCTAACAACTCATTAATGCAAGATAAAAAATCATTACACCATCGTGGACATGGCATATTTCGTTATTAGAAAAAAACGCATTAAATGACTGAACTGCAATTTCAAACTTTCAACTGTTTATAGTCCGGTTTCTAAACTCTAAAAGATTTTCATGACAGATAAAAATAGACATTTTATATGATCTTATTATATTACACATCAAAGTGTGCGACTGATTATATCCATATGTTTCAGTATACGACAATATTCCTATTTAAGTCGATTTTCTACTTCCATAGCTTAATTTTCAATTATAGATAGTTATGACTTGATTTAGATTGTGATTTTTGTAATAAGCCTTACAGGGATACTGGATGATTTTTAAGCCCTCTTAATACAACTGTACTACGTATCTATAAGGTCATTTGAACGCCCAACATTGAACATTTGTATAGAAGAAAATCCAATTACTTCTTCCCTCCTTTTCAACAGAAGAAGAAAGGGTGTAAAAACGGCGAACAATTTCAATTCAATTTAGTTTCAGCATGATCTAATTACAGGTACTATATTTTAAGCGCTTCTTACGTTTATATCATTCCTATGAAACTAATCCGTTAAATATTTGAGTAGAATTTCTGTAATTTTGTGAGATGATTTGCCCACGTCAAATTATAATTTCACGGAAATGGCCAAATAATATGAATAAATAACTTTTAAGGTGTAATGTTTAAAAAGTTTTTATTGATTTTGTAAACTGTAAAAATATGTATTATAGATATTTTCTCAGTTTATTTCTCTCTTAAAAGCATCCTGGGTGGATGTCACAATTTGTATTAGTAAACTTTCCATACAGGAATAATATATTTAATCTTTTTTGTATAAAGCTTTATTTGTAGTTCTTTCTAATATAAACTAGCAAAGAGTCAAAACTCTCTAGAAAAATTTTACATTGGTACTGAAAATCACAAATTTTAGCCTCTGAGACTTCAACGCGCTTAAATTTATAGAAAAAGCTTTAAAAAATCTGATCAAAGTTTAATCATCCTTTGCACAAAATTTGTTTTTCCGGAACATTTAACATTATTTGTGTACTTTATAAACCTAATACCGTACTTAAAAATAATTCATTATTTTGAAATTCCTTTATTTTCATTCAGTCTTTTCTAAACGCCTAGAGGTATCCTGTCGGGTCAATATTTAATGAAATAAGAAAAAAAAAGTTTTTTTTTATATATAGCCCGTGCAATTTTAGTTAGTCTTTTGCTTAAAACCTTGGACGTAGGAAATAAAAGAGGATCGCGTCTTGCGAAAGCATTTTTTTATTAACAATCTCCGCTATTATATTAGGCGATACTAATAAAAATTTTAATCTTTATTGAAACATTTATTCCCTTTTCATGTAAAATCTTTATAAAATATAAACGTCCGTAAAAGTGTTTATATTTTTGGATAGAAAACGCTTTGAATTAATTTTCTATCAGAGAGGATAAGTAAAAAAACCAAAACAAAATAACCAGAGTTTTCTCATAAATGAGGGAAACCTACGATGAGAATTTTTTAAAGAACTCAAACCAATTCCCTTAAAAAAGAACTATTTTTCGAACAATATATTTTATCTTTTGTGAGCCAGATCTATATGTATAATATGAAGCAAAATATGTTTTTGTAAAATAAAAAAAATTCAGTCTCATTTGAAGACAAGTAATAGGAGAGAGAGAGAGAGAGAGAGAGAGAGAGAGAGAGAGAGAGAGAGAGAGACCGGTGGGGGGAGGGGGGGGGGGGGGGGTCGTTCATTTGAAATCTAAAATAAGAATCCCATTACCAGTACACCCCATTCCGACACCCTCCCTATCCCCTATGCCCGATATCCGGTAATGGAATTCAGAATCGACAATGGGCAGCCATATTCAATTTGTCAACCGCTCGGCTGCACACACGCTCCTCATTCCAATTCACCATACTCACTCATATGAGTCTAAAATGGGAAACATTTGTATATAACACTATATTTGTGGATGTTTATTTAGCTTTCGATTGTACCGGAATTCGGAGAGCGTTTCCTAAATAAAAGATTAAGAGTACAGTTTTGGAGCTAATATTTTGAAATTATAAGCTCAACGGTAAGAGCCGGCAAAAAAAAAAAAAAAAAATCTATGCAGCACCCGACAACGGGGAAACTTTGAGGTCGGCCAATTTAAGGGAAAAAACACATCAGTGGAAATAGGAAGATATGCAAATACTCATGGTGTAAGAAAATTCTAAAAAATTCTCCCTGCCTTCCTCGAGAAGTTGAAAAAGGCTATTTGCAACCCCTTGTGGGGCCTCTTTTACGAGGTAGGTAATCGTAAATTTGAACAAGCGTCACGTTATATCGTTATATCTAATAAATAATTGTATTTATTTTGTAAAATTATAATTACGCAATATCAAAACAGATAAGAACTAAAATCAGTAACGAATTCTGATTATATTTGTTGTAAAATATTTATGTAAATTTATTGAGATCGAAGATCCAGTAACTTTTTTAGATTATAAAATGTTTTTTATAATATTTCTCAGCACTTTTCTTTGCAAAATTACAATCATAGCTGATGTACTATCATAAAAGAAACGAACTAAAACCATCAGTAACTCCTGGGTATATTTATGAGCAAATATATAAAAAGACATCATGTGTGAGAGAGAGAGAGAGAGAGAGAGAGAGAGAGAGAGAGAGAGAGAGAGAGAGAGAGAGGGCAGTATATATCTCCTAGAAGTCATAGAATCGGCGAGCTGAACCAGTCTAAAATTTGCCATTCGTGAATTTATGGGCTATAGAAGTAATGGAATGTCTTTTCTGCCCAATATCCCCACTATAATATTGATGCTCAGCATGAGTGAATCCGTCCACCACTCAAAACCTATTATTATTACTCATATGAGGGTATCCATCCATTAGGGGTTTAATAACAAACCATAGAACAAGATACCTATACGCAAATTATGAATGAACAGGAGGAAGAAACAGAACTAACCGAAAACAAATATAAGTATATAAGATAACTGAATACAGATGCATTGGAATTGGGCATATTTTAAAACAAGGAGACTCCAAAAGAATTACCTAGTAAAGGCAAATATATGTGTTAAATGAGAAGATAAAGCAATCATAAACATCAGCGCAGGATGTTCCAAACCATTATTCAACATAAAAAGTCAAGTACGAAAGAAAAGGTGAGGAAGCTTTTCATCACTTCATTCTATATTATATTCTTAATGTGTTTCTAATCAAAACATTTGCATTAGGAAGTTATTGTTATTAAACACAGATATATTCTTGACAAACAATACTTCATTCTGATAAGAAAAGTCTTGGATTTTCTTATCAGCTTCAATATTTGTAGTTCAGTGAAAGATCATTCTAAACCTTACAAGAAATTTCATCATTACCATTATGAAACACAGTAAAAAAAAAAAGCACAATAAGAAGGCTCGTTTTTTAGAAATACCAGTTGAAAAAAAAATCAGTTGTAGTGAGAAATATAAAACATTAAATATATACTTTTTTTGTACTTGAAAATAATATTCTTCAGTAGGGAGAAGAACATGTGGTCTCCCCAATCTATTTTAAAACTGAAGATCATGTAACCCAAAATTATTGTATGTTATAGTGATGCTTCTTGAATAATATTTTTTAATAATATAAATGATGATATGCACAGACGTAGTCTTGTGTGCATGATATACTCGTATATATTGGCAGAAAGGCCAGGGAATCTACATTGAATGATAAACATTGGAACTTAGCAAGTCGTTGAAATGAAAATAAAAACATTGATCAGATGTTTTCTTTAAAAGTAGTCACCCAAGACAATTATGAATAATGATTGGAAGATTAAATGAAATGAAATGAGGAACCTCTAGTCACGGAATCGTTGCGGAGGCAGGAGTCAGCCCCGTGTCCTTGAGATCAGTTGTGGGGCGTTATTGACTGCTGAGTCCTTCGGCGTTTTGGCGTTTGGGCGTGCTGGTGGGCTTTGGGAGTGGCCTTGTTTTGTGGAGTCACTTTGGGGGCAACTGCCGGTTTCTTCCCTGGTGTCCATCAGGAAGGCAGGTTTCAATCTGTCAATTGAGACCCAGTCTTCGCAGCCATTTATCATGATGAGGTAGGCTTTGTCCGATCGGCATATGACATGGTAGGGCCCCCGGTAAGGTCTCGTCGGGGTGAGGGGGGGGTTGCGGTGGGCATTGTTCCTCATGAAGACGTGTTTGCAACTGTTCAGGCCTTTGGGCTTGAAATGTTTGGTCCTGTCGAAGGTTTTCAGGCAGGACGTAAACTTTCCTGCAATTTCCTACAGTCTTGGAATCAATGTATCTGATTCGGCTGCATCTGTGGGGAAGAATTCATCTAGTATGGCTAATGCCTGCTGTACACTTTCTCTGTGGGTGATGCCTCACCATTTGCTTTCAGTGCGGTGCATAGACTCAGCAGGACCCAGGGTAGCTGCAACTTCCAGTTCTCATCCATGCAGCGCGCCTTTAATGAGTGGTGGGTCCTCTCCACCATGCCATTGGCTGCAAGGTTGTATGCGGTGGTGCTGTGGAGCATCGTTCACATCAGGCGAGCCAAGGAGGCCCACAGGTCAGACAGGAAGGCAGGACCTCGTTCCGTGGTGATGTCGTCTGGCACGCCGAAGCGGCTGATCCAGCTTGAGAGAAGGGCCTCCGCACAGGCACTAATAGTAGCTTCTGTCATAGGAGTCGCCTCAGGTCACCTAGTGGATTGGTCAATGATAGTCAGGAGGTATCTGGCGTGCCCCGATTGAGGCAAAGGGCCCACTATGTCGATGGGGATGTGTCCAAACCATCGCCTGGGTTGCAGAAAATCCCCTACTCCTGATTCCGTGTGTCAGTTGAATTTACTTCTCTGCCAAGCCACACACCTATTGATCCACTCCCATACATCCTTCTTGATCCCATGCCACACGAATTTTTCCATCATCAGCTGCATCTTGTCCTGATGGATGAAACAGTCTGTGAATCACATCGAACACCTGTCTTCTTCGTGAAGCTGGTATCAAAGGGTGAGGGTGGCCTGTGCTGGTGTCGCAGAGGAGCATCGAGCCTGATGGGACCACAAGAACGTCTTCCCACCTCAGTGCAGTAAGCACTGTGTGGTAAGTTGGCAATTCAGGATCGGCGGCCTGTTCCCGTGCCAGATCATCATAGTCGATCCCCAGATGGACAGAGTTTATTTTGATTTTTGACAGGGCATTGGCCATGGGGTTCCTCTTACCGAGGACATAGTTGATGGTGCAGCCACAATCAGCGATGGATGCCAGGTGGCGTTGCTGTCTTGCTGACCATGCATCTCCTGCCTTCATGAATGCGTGGACCAACGGCTGGTGGTCCATCATCATGGTGAAAGGAGTGCCTTCTAGGAGGCACCTGAAGTGCCATATGGCTTGGTAGATGGCCAGCAGTTCCCTGTTGAACGTACTGTAGTGGGTCTCCGGCATCTTGAGCTTTCGGCTGAAGAATGCAGGTGGTCGAGGGGAACCGTTCACAATTTGTTCTAAAACGGCTCCGCTTGCAACGTTGCTGGCATTGGTGGTGAGTCTCTGGGGTGCATCGGGATCTTGGTATACCAATGTGGCGGCCTCAGTGAGGGATGCCTTCGTTACCTCGAAGGCCCGTTGTTGGGGGCTTCCCATTTCAGCTTCTTTGGCTTTCCTTTCACGACTTCCGTTAAGGGAGACATGATGTGGGCGATGTTCGGGGGGAATTGGCAGCAGTAGTTCACCATACCAATGAACTCCTGTAGGGTCTTTACTGTCGCTTGTGTTGGGAACTCCTTCACAGCCTTGGGCGAACACCATTCGGGGAGATCTCTTGGCTGAGAAAATCTACCCTTTTAGCTCCAAAGGTGCATTTGCTTAAACAGACAACCAATCTGTTCTCCTGGCGGCGTTTCAGAAGACCAGGATGTCGTCCACGTAAGAGACACAGAAAGGCAGATCCCCCCAGGATGCTATCCATCAGTATTGGAATGTACTCCCAGCGTTCCTGAGGCCGAAAGTGGAGTCAGAGAATGTGTACGTCCTGAACGGTGTGATGGTAGCCGTCTTAGGAATGTCATCAGGGTGTACAGGAACTTGGAAGTAGGACTTTAATAAGTCTATCTTCACGAAGATCTTAGCCCATGAAGGGCCCAGTGAGGTCCTGCATATTTGGAAGTTGTCCGGCTTTGTCATGAGGTTCAGATGGCAATAGTCCTCACAGGGCCTTCAGTTGCTGTCGGACTTCTTCAACATGTGGAGGGGAGACACCCATGGACTCAATACCTTTCTGCAGATTCCCATCCATTCCATGTCGGTGAACATGCATTTGGCATCCTGGAGCCTCTTGGGTAGAAGACGTCAGAACTTGGCATGCGAGGGAGCATACGGCAGGTGTGCCTGGTCTAGCTGTGAGTGGTCGAGAATGGCAGGTCCCAGTGTCCAGTAAACATTTGCGGACTACCTCCACCAGAAGTCTGTGATGTGCCAGGAAGTCAACCCCCGGCAGAGAAACCTTGACGTCCGCGATGATGAAGGGCCAGTAGTAGGTGCAGCACAGGATGGATATCTTAAGGGTCGGGTCCCGTGGCAGCAAATAGGACTCCCATTTGCAGCCACAAGTATGGCAGCGGTGTCATGTGTACGGTTGCAGTCTTCCTACGACTCCAGGAATGCTGACTGCATCACCTGTGTCCACCAGCATCCTACGTCCAGATATGGCGTCACAGATATAGAACCCCACTGGGTGGAATCCTGTAGAGTTTGCGGCCATGGCTGCTTTTGAGGGTGGCCGCCATCCTTGTTTTTTGGAAAGGACCAGGGGGCTCTGCAATTCCTGGCATCCTTCCTGAACCGCTGATGATAATGGCACCAGGATGAATTAATCTTCTTTTTTGCTGCTGCTGCTGCTGCTGTGAGGGTGCCTTCTTCTGATAAACTGCGTTCACGTCCGTCTCCTCAGGTTCTTTGCCCCCGGCTTGTTGGTTGAAGGAGTTGCGGCATATCTCGAGGCCCTGGTGGCCTCATGGAGCTTCTGGGCCCTGTCCACCAGGATGTCCATTGGTAGTGTATCCACCTCGATGATCTGAGCCCTCACATCCTGTGGAAGGCATAGTAGGAAAATCCCCCATGACAGGGTGATCTCCCTTGTCTGTCCATCCGTATCAATTTATGATATCAACAGGAGGCCCATCAACTCGTCCCAGGCGTCCTTGGTTGCTGTGTCTCCCAGGGGCTGGTTGATGAAGTTTGAGGACTCGGGTGGTCCTCACTGGAACGGGAAGGGAGTATGTCCTGGCAAGTTTGTTCTTCAGGTCCCCATAGGTTATCTGATGGACCTGTTTGTCCACCCACGGGGTGATGTGGCTGAAAACCTCCTTCAGAAGCATCATCATGACAATATTGGCCTAGGCTCTCCTGTCCGTGATTCCTGCTACTCTGAAGTGGACGTCCGCCTGCAGGAACCATGATGCCATATTCTGTTGTGAGAATGGTGGCAGTTTGACTGCATGGCCGATTGATACTCTCGTGGACGTGAGAGTGTTGTGGAGAATCTGATTGTCGTCGGAGGAACTGTGTACCCCAAACTCTGTCATCATGGATGTCTCGCTCATTAAAACACAAAAGCACCATATTTAGTCAGTTAATGGTTAGGGGTTCATCAGAGTCAAGAGTAGATGCTGTGTGGGTCTGTTAATGACTTCTGAGTGCGGTTGATGTGTGTCATTAATGGTGTGAGTCAAACCATTCGAAAATGCTAGAAAAAGCACCTGGAAAGGTGTGCTGTAAGGAGTTCGTTAGTGGCGTCAGTGTCAACCGAAGAAAGGTTTCAGAGACCTAGACTTTGTATCGCTGTGTGATTCCGTTAAAGGTTCTCTGAAGGTAAGCATCTGTAGTGAGTCTGTTAATGGCAGGGCCAAAACTGCTGTGTTTACCGTCCAATCCAGGAGGTCACCAGTTGTGGGGACAAGTGAGACAGGTAACTGGGTACTGATGCTTTATTGCCGAGCGCGGGGTATACAATGACAGGTGTGGACGGACATGAGTCAGGTCGACAGAGTTCCGAACGCAGAGATCGACAATTTGTATTTCTTTACAGACATATAAATGATAATATGCACAGACGTAGTCTGTGTGTACTCATTGTATTTATATTAGCGGAAAGGCCAGAGAATTCTACATTAATGATACACATTAGAACTTAGCAAGTCGTTGAAATAAAAATAAAAACGATGAAAAGATGTTGTTTTTACAATCCAAATATTAGTGTTGAAAGGCAGGTCCTTGGCATCGTTTATATACTAAAACAACTGACAACATAATTTTTCATTTCATATTATGTAAGTGTGCCTAGCATTATAGAGATCCTGTCTTTGTTGCTTTTGTTGTTCACTAGGGATATTAGAGGCTTGAAAATAAGAAGATTCAGTATGCAGATAATATAGCTCACATTATAGTTACTCCTCCCTCTCATTAAGAAAAGAATGTAGTATCTGCTAGTCTTATAAAGAACTAGAAAGGATTAGAACGGGTTAAGGATGTTCTGTAAAACCCAGACTTTTTTTTTTCAGCCTGTCTCGAAATGCTTCAAAAACAGGATTGGCTTTGCCTACCAACGCTGTACTCTATAGTTATGAACTTTAGCAATGCTGTGTATTAGTTTTGAATTAAATTATTTTTACATCAATTTAGAAATACATTTCTAATATTCTAACAGGATACTCCTTTTAAATACACCATTAGCTTTTTAAATGCTTGTTCTTATGGAGGTCTGGATGCAATGTAGAACTTTATTAACAGGTTAATATTATCTCTTCCTATTAGTCTTCTTTCATTTTATTGGTTATGACGATTTAGTTACCCTTTGGAATCTGGCTTTCAAATTGTCTCTGTACAGTGAATTATTCAACAATGTAATATGAACAGAATTGTCAGTGTTATTCGTAAAAGATGATAGTAAATTGTGTATCGATTTATCAACTTTTGGCCACTGTCCAGTTATCAGTCTTCTAAAATTAGAGCTTTTTCTCAATTCTGAAAGCCTCGGGTATATTAACCGACTCTCGTCCTGTCTTAATCTGCAGAGCTCAGGTTAATACAACTAATCTTTAAAAAAAAACGAAAGTCAGCTGTTGAAGACCTAAATGTTGAATATCTAAGATGGATATTCAACTTGAAAACTGCTCGTTTAATAATTACAAAATATACTCG
The DNA here is from genome assembly GCF_015104395.2 of Macrobrachium nipponense. Classification (NCBI taxonomy): domain Eukaryota; kingdom Metazoa; phylum Arthropoda; class Malacostraca; order Decapoda; family Palaemonidae; genus Macrobrachium; species Macrobrachium nipponense. Next base: position 74,690,537 of record NC_087217.1, on the reverse strand, counting down.
CTTCTCTGAGACTTCTTGCGGTGTACAGAACAATAATGGGCAATATTCCCCATACACTTAACTGGGACACTATCTGCCGCCATATTCTTTCTTCTTGCTTTAAAATTTTTATTACCTTTGAGTTTGATCGTTTCTGAGACCAATTACCAGACGGGAGCCAATTGCTGGCCTTATATAATTTGCTCTTATAGCAAAACTACGGAAGTGTTGTACTTCTCAACTATCCTACGGTCTGGAAAGATTACTGGGTATTGGAAGTATTTAGGAACTCTGCTTATAAACCATATATATAGGCTCTACGTCAAAATTAATTTAGTTGATATATCTTTACTATGGATTTGCATTTTAACTTATCATTTTATTTACGGCATTTTTTTTTTCTGACAAACACAAATATTTCATGGGTGTTTTTTCAGTTACAATTCTATTTGCCACATAATGATGATAATAGTAACTGATGCCGAAGTGTTAAGCAGAGCTCATTATAGATATGGGAAAAGTGAAAATTTCGCTTATAAGTATATTCCAAACAAATAACTGAGGTCAAACTTACATTTAACCTAAAGAATAACAGATATTGTATAAGTTATCATAACAAGTCGACGTCGCAGCCATTGAAGTTCCACATAAATGGTTGCATAAATTGCTTGTGTTGAGATCACTTCATGCCAGGTTGTTTGTGAAAAGATGGAAAGGCTGATGAAAAAACAAATATTTCATATTTGTGCAGCCTTTCTTTCCTGAAATCTGTTTATCTCTTCCAATTACCGCGTCGTAAAAAATAAATAGATAAATAAAAATCATTAGAGCGATGGTATCGTGAGTCCAGCACTCCTATTTCAAGGGATAAGTACTGTCCTGTGCTCGCTTCTACCTTTGGTAATGCAGCCTATGAGTTTCCTTATTCTTAGTTTGTGTAAATCACGTTTTTTTTATATATTCTTATGTCTATGTTACATGGTATGAGTATCTTCGAATTCTATATAGTAAATACTTGATATGGGTGATGCCGGGGACTTTGAAACAGAAAATTAGAGACGCAGACAAGAAGCATTGTTTAAATTAATCATAAGAGTTTCCCTTTCAAAGTATCAATTTATGGCTTGTCGTCCTTCTCATTTCAAAAGCTCTCATCCATTTATGCCTTCTCAGTTTCCTTCCCACACAACAGCTGGAGGCAGCTGGGTGCTGCGTTAACGAAAATCCGTTCACGTTCTGCCATAAATATTGCGGTGACTGGTAGCTGTCTTTGAGGAAGCTTCCTTGAAAATGTATGATAGCTGTTTATGCAACCCTTCGTGTTTCACGGCAATTTCAATGTTAAGATATTTGTGAGTGCAACGGGGTGAGTTACTGTGCGTTGGTCTCTGGTGCCTTAGTAAAATGCGTTAAAAGAAGCATAAGGCGTTGTATGAGAGAGAGATTTAAGGATATCAAAATTTCTACTTTGATATCATCTTTCTCTTTGACAGAGTTATGAAAGAGGTCGTAATATGTATGAATACAAATGTCTGTTTTAATGTTTACATAAATAGGCCCAATGAAAAATTATACATACACTTTTTATATTGGAAATGGATTCGTCTAGATGAAAAGAAGGTATTGTATCCTACCTACTAATATGCAAAGTAGAGTTTAAACGTTCTAGTTTTGCACAATGTAACTTCACCATCAGAACAGAATGACATTAAATGTCAGATTTCTACAATTTAGACATATTGCAGTAGACTAAAGTAAATAACTCTGAGTAAAGTTGGTGATATCTGACGGAAATTATATTACTTAAAAAGTAAGTGTTCATTACCTTCATTGACGCCATTTGCTTTATCTGTTACTAGCTGTTCTTGCCCACGCTTTGCTGTGGATCAGTCTGGTTAAATGGAAAAGAAAGAAAAGAGAAAGCTCCTTTCTCTTACTCTCTCTTTCTCTCTCCAACCATTACTATCTCTTTCCTTCTTCTTCTCACTAATAACAACAATTCTCTCTCTCATCTCTCTCTCTCTCTCTCTCTCTCTCTATCTCTCTCAACTCTTCAAACCCCCCCATCTGCCTGTGTGTGTGTGTCTCTCTCACTCACATTTTCACTTTCTTCTACCTAACACCCTCTCTACTCTCTCTCTCTCTTCCTCTTTCTCTCGCTCCTTTCACTTACTCTCTTTTGCTCTCTCCAACAATAACTTTCTCTTTCCCCTCTTTCATCTCACTGATGCCAACTCTCTCTCTCTCTCTCTCTCTCTCTCTCTCTCTCTCTCTCTCTCTCTCTTCCCAAAAAACCCACTCTTCTCTCTCTCTCTCTCTCTCTCTCTCTCTCTCTCTCTTCCCAAAAAACCCACTCTTCTCTCTCTCTCTCTCTCTCTCTCTCTCTCTCTCTCTCTCTCTAACGCTCCTTGTCTTTTTTGCTCTTTCTTCTCCCTAACACCCCGTCTACGCTCTCTCACTTCCTCTCCTTCTCATTATTATCCATATTAAATGATGGGGATAACACACAAACCATCCAAGTGATGAATGCGCAGGTTTTAGTTATGAGTAACTCAAAAAGGAAAATGGAGTTCTTAGAAGAACTAACCAAAACTTAAAAAAATACATGTAATGAACATAAGTGAAACCTGGTATTCCCAAGAGACTGGTAATGATGATTAGATAAACGGGTTCTAAACTTATAGACCAGATAGAAAAAAATAGGTATCAAGGGGGAACTGCGATATATGGGAGAGATGTAAATCAAGGAAAAATATGTGAGGAATGTAGTAACAGAATGTGAATTCATAGCGGTAGAATTTGAAACTGAAAAATTAGTGAACATAATAATATACAGAATCCCTAATACTAAAGAGTTTGACATAATAATAGACAAATTGGATGATATATGTAGAAATCACGAAAACTGGATTATACTCCTATCCGATGACTTTAACTTTCCTTTCGTAGATTGGAAAGAACAAATAGGAGATTGTGGTTGTATTTATACATATAAAAAGAGAGTAATAGTAGTGCAGAAGATAAGAGGCAATTTGAAAAGTTATTAGATATGCTACTACAACACAACATTCAACAAATAAAGCACCTGCCAACAAGAAAGGATAATATTTTAAACCTAGTACTTGTGACCGAGGTGAATTACGTTAAAGAAATAATTGTGTATAATACAAGTATTTCAGACCATAATGTCATAGAATTAACAATCCGTTCCAAAGCAAGTGAAAACAGAGATAAGCAAGAGATGAAGAAGTAGGAAGGATATGGAATATACAATTTCCATAGTAAGAATATAAAATGGTCAGAAATAAATGAAGAATTAAACAAGGGGTGGGAAAATATATCCGTAAGTGATAATATACAGGTAAACACGGATATATTACATAAAATATTAGAGAAAATAGTGGATATGTATATACCAAAGAAGAAAAGTAAACATCAGTCATGCATGCCAAGAGACAGAAGGATCTTGTTCCAGAAAATCAAGAAGTGGAAAAAAGGTCTTGCAAAAGTAAAGAATACGTTGAAAGTGATGGAACTAAAAAGTAAGATAGAAAATGCAGAACAAAAGATTATACAATCAAAAGAAAATGAAAAGTGGGATTTAGAAGAAAATACCCTGGAAAGGATCAAGCAAAACCCAAACTATTTTACTCATGCGAAAAAGATGAATAATAGAAGAGTAGAAATAGGCCCTCTAAGATAAGAAGGACGATAAACAAATGAAAAAAGAAAATATGCAACATATTAGCAGAAAGATATAATAGAGAATTTATACCTTGAATTGATAATGAAGATAATGATACAGAGAGAAGAGATGAGAATAGTGAATATTTATTGGACATAGATATTAATGAAATCGATATGGTGCAGGCTATTAATGAAATTAGAAAAGGATCCACAGCCAGACCAGATGGCGTCCCTGCCATTTTGTTAAAGAAAAATAGTTCATTCTGTTACAAAGCCACTCGCAATATTATTAGGACACAGTGTAGATACAGACGAGATTTATTATGAACATAAATTAGCATATATTACCCCTATTTTCAAAAGTGGATCAAGAATACTGGCAAGTAATTATAGGTCTCTGAGTCTAACATCACATATTATGAAAGTGTATGAAAGGGTAATGAAGAAAAATATAATGAAACTTTTAATGAAAGATAATTTTGTGCCTGGAAAAAGTACACAAACCCAACTGTTTAGTCCACCATGAGAACATATATAAAAGTATGATAAACAAAAAAGATACAGATGTGTATCTAGACTTTGTAAAAGCTTTTGACAAGGTAGACCATAATGTATTAGCGATGAAAATAAGAAAACATATTATTGTGGACAAAGTAGGAAGATTGATAAAAGAATATTTTGCAAAAGAAAAAAACAGATAGTGATTACAAACGATGAGAAACGGAAGAAGCTAAGGTAATATCTGGTGTACTACAAACAGTAATGTTAAGGACTCAATAGTGAGAAGTTTCACCGATGACACAAGAATAAGTAGAGACATTACTTGTGATGTAGATAGGAACTCTCTACAAAGAGAACTAAACGAAATATATGAATGGGCAGAGGTAAATAGGGTGGTATTTAACTCTGATAAATTTGAATCAATAAATTATGGAGATAAAGAAAGAATGCTATATGCATATAGGGGACCTAATGACGAGACAATCACAAATAAGAAAGTAGTTAAAGACCTTGGTGTGATGTTGAATAGGAACATGTCATGCCATAATCAAATCGCAATACTATTGGCAAAATGCAAAGCAAAAATGTAAATGTTGTTACGACACTTCAAAACAAGAAAAACCAAACACATGATTATGTTTTATAAAACATATGTACGTAGCCCACTTGAATATTGCAAATATGATATAGTACCCACACTAACAAAAGGATATTGCGCAAATAGAGAGTGTACAAAGGTAGTTTACAGCTAGAATAGAAGTTAAGGACCTTGACTACTGGGAAAGACTACAATTTTTAAGATTATATAGTCTGGCAAGGAGAAGAGAACTCTACATGATAATAGAGGCATGGAAGCAGATAGAAGGAATCACCGAAAACATCGTGGAGCTAAAAATATCAGAAAGAGCAAGTAGAGGTAGTTTAATAGTGCCCAAAACTATACCTTGAAAACCAAGGAAAGCACACAGGGCCATTAATCCACTACGGACCAACATCAATAATGCAGCGTCTATTCAATACGTTGCCAGCTCATCTGAGGAACATATCGGGATTGGGGGTAGATGTGTTTAAGAATAAGCTCAACAAATATCCAAGCTGTATCCCAGACCATCCAAGATTAGAAGTTGCAAAATATACCGGAAGATGCATTAGCAATTCTCTGGTAGACATTGGAAGTGTGTGAATATATATTTCCACAATTAAAAGATACTAGTTTAAACAGATGTAATCAGTTTCTAATACAACCTTAATTTTTATGTTTATATACATTTTGCATGTTGACAATAAGTAACGAAAATAATAATATCGTGCAACATTTGAATCATCATAAAAATGAATTTTCTTACAAAATGAGATGTAAAAGAAAATTTCCTGTTTGTAAAAGAAAATTGTAGATTAATTGGTTATTGTAACCTGCAATACCTGAATTTTGGGTAGTTTATAAATGCCTAATCAACCTGAAACCTTCAGTCTTACCATATCTATATAAATAAAAATGTAAATGTTTGTTTGATCAAAATCTTAAATCCCTGAAGGTTCTTCACCGATTGCTTTGAAATTTTGATACAACATTTATAATGGGGTTTCATCCTACCTCCCCCGCCCCCTTTCGAAGTGGGTGGGGGAAAGACGGGATTCCCTGAAACAGAGCTGGTTCTGTCCATGAAACGGGGCTGGTTATGCCTGTATACTTAGTTACTTTACGAATTTATCATGCATAATTGAGAAGGGGGTTAACAGAGAGAAAAGACCTTACCTTAGAGACCTTACAGGTCGTTCGGGTTGCCCCAGGTCCCTCAGTGTTAGGCACTTCCAATGTCTACCAGATAATTACTAATGCATCTTCCGGTATATTTGCAACTTTCAATCTTGGATGGTCTGGGATACAGCTTTGATATTTGTTGACCTTCTTCTTAAACACATCTACCCCCAATCCTGATATGTTCCTCAGATGAGCTGGCACCGCATTGAATAGATGCTATATTATTGATACTGGTACGTAGTGGATTAATGCCCTGTGTACTTTCCTTAGTTTTCATGGTATAGTTTTGGGCGGTATGAAAAAACCCAATCTAAAAAATTCATATCTTGAATGGAAAATAAAAAATCTTATAATAGGTCAAAGTGGTGGTTCCCAAAGTAGGACCACATTACCCACGAGATACTTTAACTTGAAGGTTACCTTAGCACGGTTAAAGATGACAGCTGGTTACAGATTAATTCAATTTTCTTTTCCAGGAAATCCCGGGAGTAAATCCCTAAGGCTCATATATATATATATATATATATATATATATATATATATATATATATATATATATATATATATATTATATATATATATATATATATATATATATATATATATATATATATATATATATATATATATATATATACTATATATATACATACATACATACTATATATATATATATATATATATATATATATATATCTATATATATATATATATATATATATATATATATAGTATATATAGTATATATATATATACTATATATATATATATATATATATATATATATATATATATATATATATATATTAAACAGGCGGAGGTTTCTCTAAACCCAGCTATACAATGAAGGTAGGGGAAGCACACCAACAGGTCAAGGAACTCATATTTATTAAGTTGCAACGTTTCGAAGCCAACCAGCAGGCCTCATTTTCAAGCTAAAAAAGTAACAATATCTCGTACAATAAAATTAAGCTACAATATTAAAATACACAATGTAAAGTACAATAAAACAATCACAGTTAAAAACACAAATAAGGACCAACCGTTTAGTGTGAAGACAGAGGAAGGACTAACAAAAAACGTCAACAGTTAACGAGAGGTAAAGAGGTGTAGACATGGCATGGGTGTTCAGTGAGGGGACCAGTTTTTTAATAAACAAAGATTCGTCGAATCGACAGTCATAGAGCTATCAGCTATAGAACTGGCACTAAGCTTCGAATCCCGAATTTTCCAACATAAGGGATCATACGATAAATGTAAGCATTCTATCCAGTACAGGGACTTTCAGGTTTTGGGCAGAGCTTCCAATCACAAGGTTTTAACAATTAACGAATCTTTGTTTTTAAAAAAACTGTTCCCCTCACTGAACACCCATGCCACGTCTACACCTCTTTACCTCTCGTGAACTGTTTACGTTTTTTTGTTAGTCCTTCCTCTGTCTTCACACTCAACGGTTGGTCCTTATTTGTGTTTTTAATTGTGATTGTTTTATTGTACTTTACATTGTGTATCTTAATATTGTAGCTTAATTTTATTGTACTAATTAGATATTGTTACTTTTTAGCTTGAAAATGAGGCCTGCTGGTTGGCTTCGAAACGTTTCAACTTAATAAATATGAGTTCCTTGACCTGTTGGCGTGCTTCCCCTACCTTCATTGTATATATATATATATATATATATATATATATATATATATATATATCATATATATATATAATATATATATATATATATATATATATATAATATATATATATATATATATATATATATATACTATATATATATACATATATATATATATATATATATATATATATATATATATATATATATATATATATATATATATATATATATATATATATATATATATATTAATATGTATATATATATATATATATATATATATCATATATATATATATATATATATATATATATATATATATATACTATGCTTATAAATCACTGTAGATGCACGTGACTTCATAAATAAGCGAATACCACAGGAAAATAATACTCAGAAATCCAAGCACTTTTGTCTTTACTCAGACATCGTCAAGGAGTTAATGAAGTACAATTGGAGATAAAGGTCTCCGGTACAAAAGAAGATCATGAATACCAGATGGTTAATTGTCAAAAAGGGTAAAAATTAAAGGAGATAATCCAGGATTATCGGATATCACACGGTCACAAACCTAACCGAAACTACAAAGTATCTTTACAGTCCAAAACATGTAAAAACTGAATATATTAATTTTGTTGCTTATATTTATCTACAACTTTTTTTCATAATGAAAGCATCAAGTTTAAATAAACCAAGACTTAAATTTAGAACATTTCTATTATTTGACTTGATGAAATTCCTTTTTAACTGTGTCATTACATGTGATTAAGGCTCTTGCTTGACTCCAGTTAATAGGATGGTCTAAATCTCTCATATGTACGAATAATGCATTTGATATTTGCCCAGTTCTCACAGAATATTGATGTTGCTTGAGACGTTGCGAAAGAGATTTACCGGTCTGTCCGTAATAGACTTCATCACACTTTTTGCAAGGAATTTCATATATGCAGCCTGAAAGATCTTTAGGAAAATTTTTTATTATTAAACTATTGACATTAATATTACTGAAAAAACATTTATGTTAAATAGCTTTAAAATTCTAGGAATATCTAAAAACCTTTCATCATAGGGTAATTTTAGAATGTTATGCTTACTAAATTCAAGTTTGTCATTAGTTGAATAAAATGTTTTTCTAGCTCTTTTCCATGCCACATCTATAAAAGTCCTTGGGTATTTAAGTTTCAATGCAGTATCATAAATAGTTTTAATTTCAGCGTCAATAAATTGCGGGCTATAGACACGTAAAGCCCTTAAGAACATTCCAGAAAAAATAGAGAGTTTAACATTTTGATGGTGATTGGAGTAGTAATGAACAAAAGAGGCAATGTTAGTTGATTTTCGAAAGACTGAAAAGGTGAAATTTCTATCATTTCTATGGACAGTTACATCAAGAAAATTCAAATTACAATCTCTTTCCTTATTTAGAAAAATTTAATCAAACCTATGCCCTGATGATATCAATATTTGTAAAGGTATTGTGTATGGTGCTAGGAGTAAACCTTCTCCCCCTAATGTACCCGTGAGATTTCTCCAGGCTTTTAAGAAAATTAAAGAAGACGAAACAGTGAAGGTGACAAAAGCAGATAAATCTAATGCAGTGGTAATTATGAATAAAAGTGACTATATAAGTAAAATAATGACATTGCTAAATGGTACTGATACTTATCCGAAACTGAGGTCTGACCCTACACACACAGTGAACTCCCATTTTAATAAACAAATTAAATCCATTTTGAAGGGCTTTGACCATTTAATTAAACAGTTTACACCGCAATGCGCCTCCCTACCTTATATGTATGGTTTAGTCAAGACACATAATATCAATAACCATATCAGACCAATCATTAGTTCAGTGGGCTCAGTTGCGTATAATTTAACTAAATGGCTTGTAAAAATTCTTACTCCTTTGGTAGGAAACATTTCTAACACGAATGTTAAAAACAATGTTGATATAAACAAATTGAATAGCTTAAATTTGAATTTTGATTTTAATATGGTTAGTTTTGATGTTGTCTCTTTATTTACAAAAGTGCCTCTAGATGACTTACTTGAATATTTGGAGGAGGAATTAGAACGTCATGACATTCCCTTAAGTGTAGCAAACCTCATTAGTCTCATAAGGTTATGTATCAAAGATAGTAAATTTTGTTTAAATAGGGAATTTTTTGCACAAAAGTTTGGCATGGCTATGGGTAATCCCGTATCTCCTGTCCTTAGCAATATTTACATGAAATTTTTTGAGACAAAACTCTTACCAAGAATTTTGCCCCAAAAAGTTATTTGGTTTAGGTACGTGGATGATATCTTCTGGATTTGGCCAGTTCACGAAAATCTCCAGGAATTCCTTAATAATCTCAATAATTTAGTCCCTTCTATAAAATTTACTGTAGAGGAAGAAAGAGATTATAATTTGAATTTTCTTGATGTAACTGTCCATAGAAATGATAGAAATTTCACCTTTTCAGTCTTTCGAAAATCAATTAACATTGCCTCTTTTGTTCATTACTACTCCAATCACCATCAAAATGTTAAATTCTCTGTTTTTTCTGGGACTTTCTTAAGGGCTTTACGTGTCTGTAGCCCGCAATTTATTGACGCTGAAATTAAAACTATTTATGATACTGCATTGAAACTTAAATACCCAAGGACTTTTATAGATGTGGCATGGAAAAGAGCTAGAAAAACATTTTATTCAACTAATGACAAACTTGAATTTAGTAAGCATAACATTCTAAAATTACCCTATGATGAAAGGTTTTTAGATATTCCTAGAATTTTAAAGCTATTTAACATAAATGTTATTTTCAGTAATATTAATGTCAAGAGTTTAATAATAAAAAATTCTCCTAAAGATCTTCCAGGCTGCATATATGAAATTCCTTGCAAAAAGTGTGATAAAGTCTATTACGGATAGACCGGTAAATCTCTTTCGCAACGTCTCAAGCAACATCAATATTCTGTGAGAACTGGGCAAATATCAAATGCATTATTCGTACATATGAGAGATTTAGACCATCCTATTAACTGGAGTCAAGCAAGAGCCTTAATCCCATGCAATGACTGTTAAAAGGAATATCATTGAATCTTGTTTCATCAAGTCAAATAATAGAAATGTTCTAAATTTAAGTCTTGGTTTATTTAAACTTGATGCTTTCATTATGAAAAAAGTTGTAGATAAATATAAGCAACAAAATTAATATATTCAGTTTTTACATGTTTTGGACTGTAAAGATGCTTTGTAGTTTCGATTAGGTTTGTGACCGTGTGATATCCGATAATCCTGGATTATCTCTTTAATATTTACCTTTTGACAATTAACCAACTGGTATTCTTGATCTTCTTTTGTACCTGAGACCTTTATCTCCAATTGTACTTCATTAACTCCTTGACGATGTCTGAGTAAAGACAAAAGCGCTTGGATTTCTGAGTATTATTTTCCTGTGGTATTCGCTTATTTATGAAGTCAGGTGCATCTACAGTGAGTTTTTTAAGCCATAATATATATATATATATATATATATTATATATATATATATATAATAATAGATATATATTATATATATATTTATTTTAATACATATATATATATATATATATATATAATAATAATATTATCTATAGCTATATATATATATATATATATATATATATATATATATATATTATATTATATATATAATATTATAATATATAGACAATAATACACAACCACACACACACACACACACTCACACCACACACATATATATATATATATATATATACCTATATATATATCTATATATATATATATATATATATATATATATATATATATATATATATATATATATATATATTCTTACATCTTCTTGTTTTCACAATTTTTTTCGTTGCATCTGGATGCTCACTATGAATTACCTCTACCTATAAGTCACATTATTTCACTCACTAGTTTGTGCATTTGTGATTGTAAGTTTATATTCAATGGTGAATTTTATCAACAAATATTTGGCATGGCAATGGGAAATCCATTATTACCAATACTCTCAAACTTGTACATGGAATTCTTTGAAAAATGCTACTTACCTAATATCATTTACATTCCTCTAAAGTGGTATTGTTATGTTGATGATATTTTAGCTGTGTTTTGCCTGTCGGTATTGATGTAAATGATTTACTCTCTAAATTAAATAGCCAGGTACCATCGATTAAGTTTACTCTAGAATTAAAAAAAAGACAATTGCCTCCCCTTCTTAGATGTTTTGATACATAGAGAACCATTTCAATGTAAATTCAGTATTATAGGAAACCGACCAACAACTTAACTTGTGTTCATTTCTTCTCAGGCCACCATCTTAACATAAAAAATATCAATTTTTTCTTCTATGTTTTTACGAGCATTGCGCATTGTCAGTCCACAATATTTGGATCAAGAAATTGAATACATAAGAAAGATTGGGAAGATTTATGCTATCCTTCACATTTATTAGATATTTGTTATAATAAAGCCCACAAAAAGTATTATACTGTAAGTAACACGCAGAAAGAAAATTCTCAGAACATTCTCAGTTTGCCTTATTTTAATGGATTTGAAACCATCAAATCATTGTTAAAAGCTTTTAATGTCAACCTTGTTTTTTCCTATAATAACACACTAAAAGGAATGTTAATAAAAAATGGTCCCATAAAAAGTAACAACATAATATATAAAATTCCATGTATGGATTGTCCCTCATCTTATCTCGGACAGTCTAGCAAGGCCCTAGAAGTAAGGCTAACTCAGCATAAATATTCTGTAAAAACTGGGCAAACATCTAATGCAATATTCATTCATTTAAATGAAAACAACCACCAATTAAACTGGGTTGGTAGTTCAGTAATTGCAAGGTCAAGAGATGTCTTATCACGAAATCTTTTAGAATCTGCTTTAATACAACTTACTTTTCATTGTAATTTCAATGTTAGTCGTGGCCTTTTTCATTTAGACCCTTGTATTTGTAACATGTTTAAGAATGACCTCAAAGGTATAATTACAGACTTAAATAAAAATTAGTTGCCTTAGAGTTATCATCGTTGTAACGTATGTCTGACATGTATTGTGAATATGTATTGTGAATATGGTTTTGTTTACCAAAGTTCTGAATAGCTGTCACCTATAATCCTTTAGTTGTCTTGTCCTTGTATCTGAGATGATTGTCTTAAACCTTTAATTGCACCCATTGTTTATGCTTGTTCGGGAAGGTTACTCACCTTCCAGGTGTGTCAGATTCTAGGTACTAATCTCTTTATAATCCCTATCTGTCAGTTATATGTCAGTTTCTGCTTAGTAAAGGACGTTTAACGTCGAAGGGTAGAAGCCACAAAAGAAAGTAAACCAATGGAGCGCTGCAAAATCTTTTGACTCAATGTCCTTTACTTAGTAGACTGACAGATATGAGAACATGAGTGTACAAGGAAGAGTCGTATAAATGACATATAGGGTTTATAAAGGAAATAAGTACCTAGAATACAACACACCCGGAGAATTAGTAACCTTCCCAAACAAAGCACAAGTACAACTGCTCAGAAACATGGAAAGACAGAGCGCCTCAATGGCATGGTTGGTATGGTGTTGGCATCCCACCTCGGTGGTCGTGGTTTCGATTCTCGGCCATTCCAATGAGGAGCGAGAGATGTGTATTTTTGGTGATAGAAGTTCACTATCGACATGGTTCGGAAGTCACGTAAAGCCGATGGTCCCGTCTGCTGAATAACCACTGGTTCCATGCAACGTAAAAGCACCATACATACAAAACATGGGAAGACAATTAAAGGATTATACAGGTAGCGAAGTAAATTTGAAAAATATTGTAATCTTTCTCAAAATCATATTGACATAATCAAAGGTATTGTTTATGGAGCTGCCAATGTTAATCATGAAAGTGACATCCCTGCTCTCTATAAAAGTTTGACGTAGGCATGTCTTACTGGATAATGATACGACTTACAAAAAACTAAAAAAAATCCCCTTGGTCAAGTCATAAAAAACTTTAATAGAAGAGTGAAAAAATCCTTAAAGATAAAAAAAAGAACTACTAGGCCAATTGTTGATTTTATAAACAAATTGAATAGTTTAAATTTGAGTTTTGATTTTAATATGGTTAGTTTTGATGTTGTCTCTTTATTTACAAAAGTGCCTGTAGATGACTTACTTGAATATTTGGTGGATGAATTAGAATGTCATGACATTCCCTTAACTGTAGCAAACCTCATTAGTCTCATAAGGTTATGTATCAAAGATAGTAAATTTTGTTTTGCATGGCTATGGGTAATCCCTTATCTCCTGTCCTTAGCAATATTTACATGGCATTTTTTGAGACAAAACTTACCAAGAATTTTACCCCAAAAAGTTATATGGTTTAGGTATGTGGATGATATTTTCTGTATTTGGCCAGTTCACGAAAATCTCCAGGAATTCCTTAATAATCTCAATAATTTAGTCCCTTCTATAAAATTTACCGAAGAGGAAGAAATAAATTGTAATTTGAATTTTCTTGATGTAACTGTCCATAGAAATGATAGAAATTTCACCTTATCAGTCTTTTGGAAATCAACTAACATTGCCTCTTTTGTTCATTACTACTCCAATCACCATCAAAATGTTAAATTCTCTGTTTTTTTCTGGGATGTTCTTAAGGGCTTTACGTGTCTGTAGCCCGCAGTTTATTGACGCTGAAATTAAAACTATTTATGATATTGCTTTGAAACTTAAATACCCAAGGACTTTTGTAGATGTGGCATGGAAAAGAGCTAGAAAAACATTTTATTCAACTAATGACAAACTTGAATTTAGTAAGCATAACATTCTAAAATTACCCTATGATGAAAGGTATTTATATATTCCTAGAATTTTAAAGCTTTTTAACATAAACGTTTTTTCAGTAATATTAATGTCGAGAGTTTAGTAATAAATAATTCTCCTAAAGATCTTCCAGGCTGCTTATATGAAATTCCTTGCAAAAAGTGTGATAAAGTCTACTACGGACAGACCGGTAAATCTCTTTAACATCTCAAACAGCACCAATATTCTGTGAGAACTGGGCAAATATCGAATGCATTATTCGTACATATGAGAGATTTAGATCATCCTATTAACTGGAGTCAAGCAAGAGCCTTAATCCCATGTAATGACACAGTTAAAAGGAATATCAATGAATCTTGTTTCATCAAGTCAAATAATAGAAATGTTCTAAATTTAAGTCTTGGTTTATTTAAACTTGATGCTTTCATTATGAAAAAAGTTGTAGAAAAATATAAGCAACAAAATTAATATATTCAGTTTTAGACCGGCAGCCCGGACCATTGAGATACAATGAACGAGATACCGACTGTAACCCCTACCGGTATTTAGTAGACTTTTAAAATGTGAAACTGACCGTCTGCCGAAAACATATGGGTGGCTTACTTAACAAGCACAACAAATTGCTCGTTATATTTTGGGTCTAGATCCAATATATGAGATACCAGATGAAACTAATATACAATATATCTGCAGACTCTACCGATTATAGAATGATCAGTGACAGACATTTTGGAGGTTGGGTTCCCCCTGACAGATGCACTGAAAAGGGGGGGTTAATTGGATCTAGATCCAACTTAGGAGATACCGAGTAAAATTTACACTATGGAAGCACTGCAAATCCTAGAATACTGTGGTGGTAATGACAGACGTTTTAGTGGGTTGTTACCCCCTGACAGACGCCCCACAACGAGTGGGGAGGGGGAGGCAGGATCTGCATCCAACATTGGAGATACCAAGTAAAATTTGTACTACTATTCCACTGCACATCCTAGAATGCTGTGATAGTAATGCCAGACATTTTAGTGGGTGGTTACCTCCTGACAGACACCCCACAACGAGTGGGGAGGGGGAGGGGGAGACAGGATCTGCATCTAACATGGAGATACCAAGTAAAATCTGTACAATAGTTCTGCACATCCTAGAGTACTGTGGTGGTAATACCAGACATTTTAGTGGGTAGTTACCCCCTGAGAGACACCCCACAACAAGTGGGGGGGGAGGAAGGGGGAAAGGGAGGGGGAGATAGGATCTCCATCTAACATCGGAGACTCCAAGTAAAATTTGTACTACAATAGCACTTGCACATCCTAGAATGCTGTGATGGTAATACCAGACATATTAGTAGGTGGTTACCCCCTGACAGACACCCCGCAATGAGTGGGAAGGGGGAGGGGGAGACAGGAACTGCATCCAACATTGGAGATACCAAGTAAAATTTGTACTACAATAGCACTTCATATCCTAGAATGCTGTGATGGTAATGACAGACATTTTAGTGGGTGGTTTCCCCCTGACAGACACACCCTAACAGGTGGGCAGGGGGAAGGGCAAGCTCTGATAATGAATGTTTAGATTAGCATAGTGGGCTACTATTGACCCGTATTATACATTATCGTGATATATTTAATAAATATTTTTATCCTTTCTATTCCTTTGTATTTATCTAGCACATTGTTTCTCAACCTTGACACTTTGAGGATCCCCTGAGACAATCTTCCTCATCCCAAGGAACCCCAATACACACACACAAACACACACAAACATATATATATATATATATATATATATATATATATATATATATATATATATATATATATATATATATATATATATATATATATATATATATGTAAGCATTTGTATTAATTACCTTTAGTAAAACAGAGGGAAAAAATTTCGC
This sequence comes from Macrobrachium nipponense, assembly GCF_015104395.2. Taxonomy (NCBI): domain Eukaryota; kingdom Metazoa; phylum Arthropoda; class Malacostraca; order Decapoda; family Palaemonidae; genus Macrobrachium; species Macrobrachium nipponense. Next base: position 74,674,252 of record NC_087217.1, on the reverse strand, counting down.
ATGATGTGTTACGATAAAATAAATTATAGGACTACGATTTCTCACGCCATGTTTAACGAGAAATATATACTTTATAAATAACAAATAATTAAATAAAACATGAATTCTTATGGAACACCTGGTGATCGTTCACGGAACCCTAAGGTTTCCACGGAACCACGGTTGACGATGGCTGACCTAACACAAAAATAAGTTATTTGTTTCATATAAATAACAGTCATCTGAAGGCCCATAATAATTCAGTCATATTATTATTTTGTTAAGCAAGCAACTGACTTCAATTATAGTAGAGGAGCCCGGGGCTAGTTGGCTACAGGGGTAAGTTGGCATACTCAACATGACTTTAAAGTTTACCAATAAGATGACTCTAATACATATAATGTGTAATTGCCACGTGGTTCCTCAATTACCAGCAAAATTCTATAGAGATAGAACGTAGGAGCTCGAATTATGAGACAATTTTTTATTTTGATGGTAGTAAGTAAATATTTTAATCTTTCTGTTATTTTGCCTATAACAGTCTATACATTCATAGAGATTAGTTTTCAATGATAGCATCATAGTTTTCCTTATGGTTTAAAGATTCTATAGGATTAAAATGATTAATTCAAGGTTTTTTGGTGTGGACTGGTAATCGTTTTTGTACCAAATGGTAGGAATGGGCAAGTTGGCTCAAAATAAATGGGGCAAGTTGGCACACGTTATTTGATAACAATAGTAAGCCTATTATTTATGTAATTTACGTTTTGTTTCTGGATTTTTGGAAGGATATAGATTAGTATCCTATCATTTCCTCCACATTGTTCTCACAAGTTGCAGCCCCTGGATTTTAGTGTTTATGGACATCTGAAGAAATGTGTTAACAGGGCATGTGATTCGTGGATGACTGGTAGTCCAAGATCAAGGATGCCCATCTGTGACATTCCTGGTAAAGTTTCCTCGGCTTTACCTCTAGCTGTCACTTATTCTGATGTTTTCAACTGGTTTAGGATTGATGGAATTTCAACTTTGAATTACAGACTATTTCAAGATTTTGATTTTACGGGTGGTTATGTAACAGATTGAGAGATGTCCGAAAAGACACATGGGCTTCAGATCAGTCATCAGTGTGATACAGAGTTTAAGAACTGCTCTTGTTGATCCAGAGGAAAGCTCGGCTGAAGAGAGCCTGTGTTTGGTAAGCCAGGAGAAGTGTGGGTCCAGTGCAGGGCATGTAACATGTGGGAGCATGAAGACTATGACGAGGATTTATTTCTCACCTGCCACAATTACAACTAGATGATGATCTGAAGTAATACTAATGCCTTATATTTTGTATTTTGGAAATTCAGAGGGTATTTTTGCTATTTGATTTAAATGCAATGTAGTAATTTTCTTTTAATTATCAATGTGCCAACTTACCCCATAATGTGTGCCAACTTACCCCGTGGGACAAGTGGCACGAAAAGTTATTTTTTCTAAAGCTTATTGTTATCTTATGTTGAAAGCAAACAACAATTATTTTGCTCTATGATAAAGACGAATGTTAATATTTTTCAATGGAGGTAATAATTTTGCAATTCGCAATAACCAAAATTGTAAAAAGTGTGCCAACTAGCCCCGGTCTCCCCTACTCGCTGTAGCTTTGTTTATGATATGAAAATTAATGTAGCGGTGGTTGGAAGACTGACACCATAAAGTAGCATATAAGTTCTTATCATTATTAGAGTTATCGCTGTAAAATGTCTATGTACATAACATTTGTTAAATCGAGTTACGCACCCATTAAATAGATAGTAATACATATGTAATATATACGCTATAGTCAGGGTACAGATCATAATAATTGTGCTACAGCCTACTCGGTTTGTTTTATACTAGCTTACCAAACCCTAAATACTTATTAAATACTAAACAGTGAATGAACATCCACTCATTAAAAACTTAATAAACGCTTACATACTAAACATTTGCTAAACACTAACACTCACAAGACATTCAATAAACGCTCACTTAAAATTCGCAAAACTTTCACTAAAACCCTAAACACTCACTGAATACTTACACACTAAATATTCACTAAACACTACCATTCACAAGACATTCACTAAACGTTCACTTAACATTCACAAAACATTCACTAAACCCTAAAGACTCAGTAAACATTCACTAAACCCTAAAGACTCAGTAAACATTCACTGAATACTGACACATTAAACAGTCACTAAACCCTAAACATTCATCAAACACTTACTCATAAACATTCACTAAACGCATACTCACTAAA
>NC_087217.1:74649486-74666986 GCF_015104395.2 Macrobrachium nipponense | reverse complement strand
AGAAAAAGATTAACCATGCGTTCTTAGCTTCGAAATCCGCAATGTAAATTTGCATTAGCTCTTTTGACAACAAACAAAGAAACTAGAAAGAATATAATTTTATCTACTGTTTTCAATGAGATTTTACAGTCTATTCATGGCTTTATTCCAAACGTGCTATAAAAATAAGTTGTTTTGCCGTCCAACGAAGCGAGAAAGCGACAGTTCGAAAAAGGCCCTTCGCTGTTCAAGGACTCTTTACACTTTTGGCGATATCTCTGTAAATAGAGAAGCGCTCAAAAAGAAACATGTAATGGAGTGGCACTCTTTCCCACGTGCACGTCTGTATTTTTCCCCCTTTCTGATTCAAAAGCGTTCAGCTCTGAGTCATGATATCCACATAAAAGGGAAATTTTTGAAAGTGCACTTGCTCGATACATGAGGGATCGTGTTAGTATGCAACAGAGGAAATGGGATATCTAAGACAAAGTGTGGCAAATAAAGGTAAGCGTAGGTGAGAATTTTGGAGAGAATTAGAACATTACTTCATCCTGGTAAAAGGTGTAAACGAGAGGAAAGGGTTAATGAGTCAGTGTGTTTTAGAATAAAAAACGGTTAATGGAGGTATGCCGCGTCGATATGATGAATATTTTTAAGAATTCTCTAATTTAAATAGGGAAGAGTGTCAGATTTGGGTAATGCTCAAGAGTAAATACTGTAAATTTGAGAATAAGTTTGGAAGTTTCTGAAAAAATATGACATAAAAAGTTGTAGAATGGAAACACACAAAATTTCATCAGTTTAAAATTGAGATTCTTGGAGTTCAAGGAATCAGGAAAACTCCACAGGAGTGGGTTAGGAAAGTACTATACGTATAGAAGTAATGTCTCTTGATAAGAGGAACAAGTTTTGGACAATGATTTTTTTTAGGTTATCTTATTTTTATTTTAGAAAAGTTGCTAGAGTTGGGTTGAGTTGAGTATAGAATTTAGGCCAAATGCCAAGCACTGGGACCTGTGAGGTCATTCAGCGCTGAAATGGAAATTAGCAGTAAAAGGTATCAAACGTGTAAGAGGAGGAAAACCTCGCAGTTGCAATATGAATCAAGCGTTAGGAGAAGGTCGAAAGTAAGATGAGAGAAGGGAATATAAAAGGAGGTACAATAAATAGAACGAAAGTGGTTGAGCTGGTGGGAGAAGGCACGCTGCAAAGAACCCTAAGTAATGCCTACACTGCAACGTATGAGGTCCACTGACGGCACTACCCTGCTAGTGGGAGTTACAACATAGCGGAAGGTGAAGATGACTGCCTTTGTGAGAAGAGAGATATTTTGTTACAAGTGATTAGAATTTTTATTTTTATTTGATTAGTGAGACGTTTCGCACAAATGTTGTCCTCACATATGGTGTGTTATAATGTAATATCTAATTAATGTATCTCAGTAGAATTATTATAAAAGTCAGGAAAAGATCGAGAGTGTTGGTAAAAGTTTGAAAGGTAAGGAAAGAAGTTCTGATTGAATTGTCTAGTGAATGATGTTTACAAACTGTGTTAGATGGTAACAATAAAGAAAGTTTGTAAATAATGATGAAAATATTCAGGTGTTTGTAAGAGCAGCAAGTTATAATGAATTTTATGGACCAGCTGACCAAGTCGGAGCTGCCTAGAAAAATGCCCTTGTATCTGTAACATGTTTAAGAATGACCTCAAAGCTATAATTACTGACTTAAATAAAAATCAGTTGCTTTAGAATTATTATTTTTGTTGTAATGTATGTCTGATATGTATTGTGAATATGGTTTTGTTTACCAAGTTCTGAATAGCTGTCACCTATAATCCTTTAATTGTCTTGAAATTGTATCTGAGATGATTGTCTTAAACCTTTAATTGTACCTATTATTTATGCTTTTTTGGGAAGGTTTCTTATCCTCCAGGTGTGTCGGATTCTAGGTACTAATCTCTTTATAATCCCTATCTGTCAGTTATACGACTCTTCTTGTATTGTCTTTTCTCGTATTTATGTCAGTCTCAGCTCAGTAAAGGACGTTTAACGTCGAAAGATCTTGCAGATCCTCCTTCGTTTATTTTTCCTTCTTGGCATATATATATATATATATATATATATATATATATATATATATATATATATATATATATATATATATATATAGAGGTAATTTATTTTACTTTTGTGCTGAATAAAAATTTTTTTTTTATCTCGGTTTAGAGATTTTTGGTGAATAAAAAAATTGCAAACATTTTCCAGTAGGACTAACTTCAACTCGTGATACGTATGCCTTATATTGGTTTCAGGGACATTTTTAAAATAACATAATAAATTACAAGTCATTGCATTTACAATGGCATCAATTTTAATGTAATGTTACACGGAGCGACAGCAAAAAATTACCGCTATGCATGTTTGTACGGCGACTATATCAACCCGTACAAAGCAAGATTTGGTGAGCACCTAACGGTCAATTCGTACCTATGCTAATGCCGGAATAAGGTATTATAAATACAAAATCATTCCCTTAGCGGAGGAGTGTAAGGCAAAAGGTTATTTATTGTTTTTAATAAATGCACGTTAATAACAGGTAGCAATGAATATACATAATGCTAATACATAATCATAAACTAACTTTTTACTGCCCTAAATGACGGGAATGCAGCAATAAGTGTGAATTCATTGGGAGTTACCCTTCCAGCCTTGCTGGTCACAGGTTAATCTAGTGTCCAGGTGTCCATTTCAAATAAAAGTGTGTGAATCTCCGAATTTAGGTTGATGCTTTATTTTTATTTAATGCATATTCTATGTTCGTGACATTATAAAAAACGTTACTTAGTTCTTCGATCAAATATATAATGTGCCGAGATAGACTCTAGAAAGCCTGTATAGATAGTTACTGCTCACCACTGGTTGCTGATAATTAATTCCAAACCTTATTTAAACAGATAAGGTTTTCAATGTTGATTTTGAGTTTATCGAGGTAATGAAAAAATATGATGATAATTGTCATAAATGAATTTGGGTCCAATGATGGCCACATGCATTTTGAATTACATTGCTTTATGACTGAATGAAAGTAATTATAATACAGTCAAACACATTCGTTTAATTTTTTGGATATACTAGACTGATTATAGGGTTTGCAGTAGGAGGAGTTAATATAATTTTCCTCTAGTTTTATAGCATTGAGGTTTTCAATTTTGATTTGATTGTAGTAATAAACAATTATATTAATAATTCTCCTAATTTATGATCAAAATTCATGAAATTCTGATTAAAAAAAAGATATGTTATAAGGGATTTGGATTAATTGTCGGTTAATCATACGCCTGATAGCGACTGGAAAAAAAGGTGGAGAGCCAGGTGAAAAATTAGAATTAACCCATAAAGCACTGAAGGAAAAGGCGACCTAAAACCGAAAATTTCATTTGCATTGTCTGTCAATGTATGTTTCTCACTGGGTAAAGGTTTGATTTTGAGTTATTACCCTTTTTTTGGAGTGACATAAAGACCGTGTGTAAAATTTTGTCCGGGTCTGTTAAGCATTTCGGTTTCCCATAACATCCAAACAAATAAACATACATTATATAATGGATTCTTGGACAACAAAGCGTTGAATGTTAGTATACCGGGAGATAGAACAGACATAGTTATACTCATGGGAACGATTTGTTCACGATGCAAGAATATCACTCGTTAAAATATTTATTAAATGATGCCATAACTCATAAGCAACAACTGTTCTAAAAAAAAAAAAAAAACTATAGAAAAAATTAAATTTTTCAACATATTTCTGATATTTGTATGTACTAGTCTTGACTCTTAAACTGGGTATGTTATTTCTTTTATGTTGCTTCCTCCGGTGGAAGTATTAACTTGTGCTCGGAGGAGAGGAGGTCACTATTTTATTCGACTTGATTTTAATGGAATTAGGAAAAGAATTTAGCATGAAAATGTGAAAGCATATAATATGCCTTCTTCTCTAATATGGTCTCAATGTAAATCTGCGTTAACTCTTTGGCCTCTCTGTATTCAAAACACCTTTTCTTTTTTGTGCAGCAAACAAAGAAACTAAAAATATACTTTTATCTACTAATGTCAGTGAGATTTTACGATGAGATTAAAGTCGTCAGATGATTATATACAGTAGGTGGTAACTAAAATTTTACAGAAGGACAAGTGAAATAATTAAGTAGCAGATCTCGGCAAAATGTTGATATGGAATGATTAAGTCTATTTCTCTTTAGGGAAGTGAGGATTAACTGAGGGATAAGATTATTGTTTGTATAAGGAGTAAGACTGCAGTACGTTATGAGAAATTGTTTGTTATAAGATGTAAAATTGTCATTATAAGTGAAAATACGAATTACATACTTGTTGAGGGATTATGTGAAGAACCAAGATGAAAATGTGCCCTGTAGCCAGCGAATATTCACAAAGTTGTTCTTGCAAATCGTTTATGTAAAGTATTACAAATAATCTTTCTGCGAATTTGCTAGCTTCATAACAGAACAAAGATATTCTATGCAAATCATGAAGAAAAAGGACAAAAACAATTTTTCAAAGCACTAATCCATCCTAAAATCGCTTTCCTCTTTTTAATTCCGCCGGAGGGGAAAGACTCACTTCAAAGAGAAATATATGAAAACCTACAAAGAAAGGCGAATAGTCTGCAGTCAAAAATAAATGGAAAACTGAAGAAATTTGCTGAAGAGAGCAAAAGGACGAAAAGAGCAATAGACTGTGAGGAAATTGTCAAGTAAAAATGTTTTTGAACCAGCTCTGCATTCCATTTAAACATATTTATCAAATGACGGTATGTACACACAACTATACAAATATTCAATGAGGAAAATTATACATTTATTCAACTGTAATTTAAGATGAATGCGAAATACAGTCTGGTAACAAGGAAAAAGTACATAAAATCCTATAACACCTGTTATTACTAATATGAGCTCTGTCATTCATATAGATCCTGATCTACCTTTAGTTTGGATCTCATTTTATCCAAGTTAATCAAAGAAGGTTTATGGGAGGCACCAAACAAGGTCAACAGCAATTCCTGTTAATCCTGTATATAGAGTTAACTTTAGAACAATTGTTCATCGCTAGAAATGTAAACAACAACTTAATAAATGCTATAGTCATAAAACTAATAATGCCTCTGTTGCTTTTAAGTGTATCAAAACCTTCCTTATATTTTCCATCCATTGCAGTCATTTTGCTTGAGGATGCCTTTGAGTAAAAGCAAAAGATCTAGCACTTTTATTTCACTTTTATTTCCTACTCCTCCTGGTCGTAAACATTACATGCATGGGTCTGTGTCACTTATGTTCTCAAATATTATGCCATAAATATCATTTATATACAGTTCACCATACCGTATCAGATGGTTTCATTGCTAATTGGGTAAGTGACCAAATTGCCACCTAGCAGCCACCTCTCCTGTTTGGCAGCCATCTTCCAAAAAAGTACTTTAACACGTTCTGTAACCCAGGATAAACATTAGTCCAGAGCCAGAATCCGTTGAAGCAACACTTCGAGACCTTTACTTTCCTCTCGAAGTATGTGTTTTCTCCCAAGTCACAAGTTAAGATAGGCTCTCAGGAGTAATAATAACAGCTTGTAGGTGATGGACTGATTGATCCTGGGGAGAAGCAACATTACATTCCTTCGATTTGAAGAGAATCGGTCAGGAAAGAGGTGCCACTACACATACAGCCCATAAATTCACTAATGGCAACTTTTAGACTAGATAAAATGAGAGACTGGGGTTGGGCGCCGGGCGGCTCAAGGGCAGGGCTGCCAATGCTGGAGTTTTCTTCCCAGATATGTGGTTTTCTGTCATAATCTGGGTTTTGGGTTTTTATTTTAAGAAATGGGTAAAATCTGGTTTTTTACTACTGACTTCAAATTATGTCTAATAATGTCAAAATTACATCTTAAATTAAAAGATAAACAGAATATCAACAGTAATATTTGAAATCACTTTCAAGCTTGATACACCGATCATACACATATCATTATAACATACATGTGTCAATCTCATTGCCTGAGCTGAAAACGTTTCATGTGTTACATCAGTTGACCAATCACATTAAAGTAATTTGAATTGACAACTTCAAGCAGTGTTGCTGACTCGCTGTGTCAGTCATTCTTGGGACTTGTTCAGTGATTCAAGTCACAAGTGTGTGACTTTCGCTTATACAAAGAATAGAAGTCTTTGAAGTTTTGCGATATCCTTACCCCATTGTTAATGATGGAAGCTTTTACTAGTAATCTCCCTAAGAGAAAAAAATGGTATACTCAGGCATTTAAGCAAGATTGTTTGAATAATCCCAAATTTAGTGAGTAGCTCAAACAAGATAAAAATGCAGTGATGCAAGTTATTGCCAGTGCTGTGATGTCACTTTGAAATATGCTAACAAAACTATGCTAACGAAGCATATGAACGCAAATAAACATAAATGTGGTAAATGAAATGTAAGCATCACTCAATTAATGACATAGAAGAAAACCACAGAGAGTGAGCAAATTGCCAAAAGCAAATTCCTTTTAGCAGGGTATTTTGTCGAACATAATATACCAATTGCAACTGTTGATCATTTATTTGACATATACAAGAAAGCTCTTCCTGATAGCAACCTTGTCAAAAATATACCAATGAAATGAAGAAAGCTTTCATACGTCATTCAGGATGGAATTGCTCACTATGAGAAAATGCACATCTCAGGAATTTGTAAATCTAATAAGTTTTCTATTATCATAGATGAAAGCACTGACACCTCCGTAACCCAAATTTTAGCAGTATTTTTAAGATACTTTGATGCTACAACTCATGCTGTTATTGATGCACTTCTTGAAACGATAGTAGTAGAAAATGGAACTGCTTTAGGACTACATACGAGTGCGAAACATTATTGCAAGAAAGGGACATTCCTTTTGATAATATAATCGGATTAACAAGTGACAACTGTTCCTCAATGATGGGGTCTAAAAATGGTTTTCAAAATTTTTTGAAAGACTATGTTCCTTCAGCATTCATTATGGGATGTGTGTGCCAACCCTTTGCACTTTATGCAAGCCATGCTGTTTCGGTGTTGTCTCGACATTTGGAATCCTTTTCAAAGAATTTAACGTCTTATTTCTCTCATAGCTGCTAGAGACAACGTGAGTTTGTTCTAATCTAAGATGTAACCATTCCGCTGATCACAAAATGCCTAAACTTACACAAACACGTCGGCTATATAGAGACGCTGTAATAACTGCAACTTTGGAACAGCATGAAGCCCTACTTCTCTATTTTCAATTTGAATAGAAAACTGATAAAGTTGGTGGAGCTAATGAAATCTATAAAGTACTGAATAGTTGGGGAACAAAACATATGTTATATGTTCTTCAATATATTCTACAGAAGATTAATAAAATGAACATTGAATTCCAATCAGAGCATTTCCGATTGCATGTGTTATTTTCGATGGTATCATAAAAATATATAAAACATTTTAAGTTTCTTCATCAACGGCAGTGTATTGAATAACACTAAGTTATCTCAAATTGATTGAAGTAATGAAAGTAACCACAAAATTGTCTATGATTTATACCTTGGATGCAAAGCAATGGTGCAGTTGATTAATGACCCTCCTCGGGAGGAGGCTTTTGTTAAAAGATTTAAGACAGATTGCTTGAAGCTATTAGTTGAATTATCAAATCAAATAAAGAAAAAGAATGTTTTGGACCCAAAGGTAGCTCAGGCACATTATATCTCTCGTCTCACTGATTCCATTGCGGTTCATTTCCCCTCAATCATAGCAGAAGACAAATTAAATGATCTTGATGACCAGTGGAGAAGTTACAGACTTTTAAAGGACTTTACATTATTACCTACAAATAACAACACTCTTGAATACTGATATCAATTACGAAATATAAGAGATGGATTAGCCAACCCAAAATATAGCCTACTATCTAAATTTATGACAAGATTAACCACTTTGCCGCATTTATCTGCGTGTGTCGAGCGGATATTTTCTCAAGTTAATTGTGTTAAAACTTGAATCACAAATTCTTTAAAAATGGAAACAGTGAGAGGCAGGATTTTGGCAAAACAACATATCTCAAGAAAGTATTCCAACTGTACATTTTTGGAACCAACAAAAACTCTTATCAAAGATGTAGAAGACGACTGAGTAAGTCGAAGATATTCAAAGAGATTTACTAAGCAAAAAGAAGATAACGAATTCATCACTATAAGAGGAGCAGCTGAAGAAGACGATATCTAAATTCATAACTTTAAGGGAGAGTAGATGAAAAGGGAAATATATGAACAAGGATTTAAAAAACAACGAATTTGTGAGTATTGTGACTGTTTTTTTTTTTCAGAAGCAAAGTTTTTTTTCATTCAATCTGAGTTTATTTGAACTGTTGAGCTTGGGTTTTCTGAAAATTCCCATTGACAGCCCTACTTAAGGGCTTAGTTTTCGTCTTGACTTCAAATGAGGATGTACTGCCTTCTCTGTCTCACATGATGTCTTTTTGTAAATTTGCTCAGAAGTATACCAAGGGGTATACTTCTTATCGTTTATGATAGTATGTCGCTTATAAATGTACAGCCAACCCAGGAAGAATTGGTGTAGTTTCTTAATTCATTGTTTGTTATAGATTAACAATAAATAATATTTCCTTCCAAAGGTGCTATACTTGAAATAAATTACATTAGAATTGAGCAGACTTATTTAACGTATCAAAGATAATTATTTTCTAAAGTAAGGAAAATATATACCGATGGGTCCATGAATTCTAATTTTATTCTCAACTCGCTTCTTGACACCATAAACATTTTGAAGGTGACTTTGCTGCTGCTCGAGTCTCGACCCAACGTATTGTACTGCACTGGGGTGTTGTCACTTCGTCTCCTACAGACGATAAATAATACATTAAAGCGTCAACATTCTTTAATAGCAATGTTTAATTATAAATAGGATCATCATGTTCCGAAGTAAAGTCTAATTTTTTTTTTCAGGATTAATTCCAGAAAACCAGCCCGAGAAGGGCCGTTGTTAGGCTCATAGGTCTGGATAAACTAATCCTTTATAATAATAATTTGTCCTTTGATCAATAAAATAATTTACATGGCACATTTAGTAGGCCTAAATTTGACTTCTGATTTTCACACATGATGAGCCTAAGTCTATTTTCAGCAGTATGCACTCTCAGATAGGTAATGTGAATGAATAGTTAAATTGACAATATCTATATTGACCTGCTTTATTTGATTATTACTTTTATTCTTGATTTATTAACCATGTTCTCCTTTTTGATTATCCTTTTCATAATTGCATAACAGACCTAGCTATTCAAAGTCAAAAAGTAATCATAAAAAAAATTTAACGAATACAATTCAGTCTTTTATTTTGTATCAAATTCCTTGCATATCATCCTGTTTCATCTGGACACGTTGGAAAGCTGTGGGAGTCAAAACTGACGAATACATTAAGAAAGGCTTACTTTCATATAGCTGTTAATTTCTTATAAATATAAATTAATTCAAATTAGTTCCACATGTATGGCTAGACCTACTACCATAACCATATTATAAGTGGTGAAAGGATAAGAAATATGAAAGGTGATGTTCTCGTTTAAGTCTATTTCAGATGTGAGCGTGTGTGTGTGTGTGTTTTTCAGTAAAAACCTACTGTTTTAATCAAGTGTTGCTCTTTGACAGCTACAACAATCATACAGGGTGTAACAAGAGTGTATGCAAATATTTTGGGGAATGAAAGATAAAGTATTTTTGAAAAGAAAATATTTTATAAATATGCATTTTAAGGCTTCCGTTGTCGGTGAGGGGAATTTTGAAGTAACCGTTATCATTAGTGATGCTTTCGTGCGATGGAGTTCGTAGCGAGAAGTCGGATCGAGTCGCCTGAAATGTGGAGGGGAGCGGAGGTGCCGTATAGGAGTGATAGAGGGATTAGGCCGATGTTAATAAAGTATCTCCTAATAAAATGTATTCTTTAGGTTTTGAAGAAAAAAAAATGCATCATTAAACTTGTTTCCCTCCCTATCCGTGGTATTCACTGGAGACCGATAAAAAAAAAAAAAAAAAAAAAGCCTAACTGAACTCTCATCCATCAAAGGTAAATTTGCTTATTCATTAGGCACCTATCAAAAATTTCAAGTGTATTTTTAAAAATCTCTTCTTCTCCATCTAAACTATTCATCAGACACCAGTCATAAGCGTAGAGCTAGTCATGATTCCTGGTTCAGCAATATCGTGACGAGGCGCTAGAATTCAAAATTCACAAATGAATGTTGCTCAGCAACATTTACACTACTGTATTGTCTTGCTCTCTTGTGGTGCTTCGAGCAGTTCCACCTCTAGGCCCATGTTCTAAACTTTGCCGTTCTCTAAACAGTTTGATTCATCTATGTATGATTCTCTCCGGTATACTAAGCTTTCTTGATATCTCTTTAACAGGAACTTGCACCGAATGCAGTGCAATAATTGTCTCTCGCTCAGCGAGGGATGTTTCTTAGACCGATAAATGACACATTGACATTAGATTCCCGCGCACATAGCTGCATCAAAAGCAATAGTGAGGTCGCATGGTTCACACTGTTAAGTTATCATTTTTTACTTTTTCTTTTTTTTTAATTTGATAGCAATTTATAAGTTTCAGATACTACTAGTGATAGGTGTCTCCTATATATTTGGTAATGTATATCAGTGGTTGTGATATGAGGTTTTTTATCACTTCGTTTCGTTCACGTCAATTTTGCTCTATGGAAAATAGTTTCACAACTGTTTTTAACGTCATTGCATAAGATTTTTTTCATCTTTGAAAAGAAGATTAGATTAATAAGGCATGAATCGTGCGTCAGGCAGGTGAACGCAAAATTATGAAACTCTGCCACCACTAGTTAAGCGTGTGTACTTTTGCAGAGAAAAGAGTAAGGAAATATTATGAAAAACTGCATCTCGTTCTCGGCAAATTTGCGTAAATATTTTACAACAAATATACTCAGAATTTGTTATTAATTTTAGTTCTTATCTGTTTTTGATATTGTGTGATCAGTAATTATAATTTTACAAAATATAGTAAATTCATTTATTAGAAAATTCATGTATAACTTCGTAAAATTTACGATTGTCGTGTAAAAGAGGCTCCACAACTGGTTGTCAATAGTGTTTCAACTTCTCATGGAAGGTAGGGGAATTTTTTTTAGAATTTTTTTTATTTTTTACACCATGTACATTTGCATATCTCCTTCCATTAATGACATTATTTTTCTAATTTTGCCACCCTCAAAGTTTACCCAGTCTGGGGTTCTGCACACTGATAAATTACACCGTCCACTAAGGGTTAATGCCATCATTAATCCGATTAAGCAGAGATTATGAAAGTATAGCCATGCAAAGTGCTGACATACATCCGTGACGCTTTTGAAATGTTTGCTTAAAACACCTTACATACAGAATATTGAATCCATCTCGATGTTTGCGAAGTCATTTGTGTAAACAAACTTCCCATTTCCCGTGCTAAATCCGCAAACCATTTGTACCCATAGATGCTGGTACACTTTCTTTACACGTTAAACGATGATGCTGAACAAATTAGCGGCCAAGGAAACCTAGCAAAATTTCGGGAAGAAGTAGAGTGCGCTAGATGATCACTTAAATAATTAGTTAAACACTAGAATAAGGTTATGAATTTCATAAATTTATTACATATTCATGATAATTGATTTTAAAATGGAGTTCTTAGAAGAACTAACCAAAACTTAAAAAATACATATAATGATTATAAGTGAAACCTGGTATTCCCAAGAGACTGGTATTGATGATTAGATAAACGTGTTCCAAACTTATAGACCAGATAGAAACAAATAGGAATCAAGGGGGAACCACGATATATGGGAGAGACATAAATCAAGGAAAAATGTGTGAGAAATATAGTAACAGAATGTGAGTAAATATCGATAGAATTTGAATCTGAAAAATTAGTGAACATCGTAATATACAGAACCCCTAATACTAAAGAGTTTGACATATTAATAGAAAAATTGGATGTTATATGTAGAAATCACGAAGACTGGATCATACTCCTATCCGATGACTTTAACTTTCCTTTCGTAGACTGGAAAGAACGAATAGGAGATTGTGGTTGTATTTATACATATAAAAAAGAGAATAATAGTAGTGCAGAAGATAAGAGGCAACTTGAAAAATTATTAGATATGCTACTAGAACACAATATTCAGCAAATAAATCACCTGCCAATAAGAAAGGATAATATCTTAGACCTAGTATTTGTGAACGAGATGAATTATGTTAAGGAAATAATAGTCTAAAATTCGAATATTTCAGATCATAATGTAAAATAATTAACAGTCCGTTCCAAAGCAAGTGAAACAGATAAGCAAGAGATGAAAAAGTGGGAAGGATATGGAAAATATAATTCCTATAGTAGGAATATAAAACGGTCAGAATGAAGAATTAAACAAAGACTGGGAAAACATATTCGTAAGTGATAATGTACAGGTAAATACAGATATATTATATAAAATTTTAGAGAAAATAGTGGATAAGTATATACCGAATAAGAAAAATAAACATCAGTCATGCATACCAAGAGACAGAAGGATCTTGTTCCAGAAAATCAGAGAGTGGAAAAAAGGTCTTGCAAAAGAAAAGAGCGCATGGAAAGTGATGGAACTAAAAAGATAGAAAATGCAGAACAAAATATTATACAATCAAAAGAAAATAAAAAACGGGATTTTGAAGAAAAGACCCTAAAAAATATCAAGCAAAACCCCAAACTATTTTACTCATTTGCAGAAAAGATGAATATAAGAAGAGTAGAAATAAGCCCTCCAACAAATGAAGGGTGATTAAGAAATGAAAAAAAGAAAATATTCAAAATATTAGCAGAAAGATGTAAGGGAGAATTTACAACTAGAATTGATAATGAAGATAATGATACAGAAATAAAAGATGAAAATAGTGAATATTTATCGGATATAGATATTAATGAAGCCGATATGTACAGGCTATTAATGAAATTAAAAATGGACCAGCAGCCGGACCAGATGGCATCCCTGCCGTTTTGTTAAAGAAAGTAGTTCATTCTATCGAAAAACCGCTCACAATATTATTAAGACAAAGTGTAGATACAGGCAAGTGGATCAAGAATAGAGGCAAGTAATTATAGGCCTGTGAGTCTAACATCACACATTATGAAAGTGTAGGATAATGAAGAAAAATAAAATGAAACTTTTAATGAAAAGTAATTTTTTTAATATAGGATAACATGGTTTTGTGCCCGGAAAAAGTCTACCATTAGAACATATGTAAAAAAATGATAAACGAAAAAGATACTGATATGGTTTACCAAGACTTTGCAAAAGCTTTTGACAAGGTAGACTGTAATATATGAGCGAGCAAAATTATAAAACTTAATACTGTGGACAAAGTAGGAAGATGGATAAAAGAATTTTATGCAAAACAGAAAACAGATAGTGATTGCAAACGATGAGAAATTAGATGAAGCTAAGGTAATATCCGGTGTGCCACAATGTACATTATTATTTGCATTGCTGTGTGTTATTATGATTGCAGACATAGACAGTAACGTTAAGGACTCGATAGTGAGAAGTTTCGTCGATGACACAAGTATAAGTAGAGAAATTACCTGTGATGAAGATAGGGACTCGCTACAAAGAAAATAAACAAAACACATGAATGGGCAGAAGTAAATAGGATGGTATTTAACTCTGATAAATTTGAATCAATAAAGTACGGAGATAAAGAAGGAATGCTTTATGCATATAGGGGACCTAATAACAAGACAATCACAAATAAGGAAGCAGTTAAAGACCTTGGTGTGATGTTGTATAGGAACATGTTATGCAATGATCAAATAGCAATACTACTGGCAAAATGCAAAGCAAAAACGGGAATGTTGTTATAGCACTTCAAAACAAAAAAGCCGAATACATGATTACGTTTTATTAAAAATGTGTACGTAGTCCACTTGAATACTTCAATATACTATGGTACCCACACTACCAAAAGGATATTGCACAAATGGAGAATGTACAAAGGTCCTTTATAACTAGAATAGAAGAAGTTAAGGACCTTGACTACTGTGAAAGACTACAATTTTTAGAATTATGTAGTCTAGAAAGGAGAGGAGAACGCTACATGACAATACAGGCATGGAAACAGATAGATGGAATTACCAAAAACATCATGGAGCTAAAATTATCAGAAAAAGCAAGCAGAGGTAGATTAATAGTGCCCAAAACTATACCAGGAAAACTAAGGAAAGTACACAGGACATTAATCCGCTACGCACCAGCATCGATAATGCAGCGTCTATTCAATGCGTTGCCAGCTCATCTGAGGAACATATCAGGAGTGCGTGTAGATGTGTTTAGGAATAAACTCAACAATTATCTAACCTGCATCCCAGACCATCCAAGATTGGAAAATGCAAAATATACTGGAAGTTGCATTAGTAATTCTCTGGTAGACATTAGAGGTGCCTCACAATGAAAGACCTGGGGCAACCTGAACAAGCTGTAAGGTAGGGTAAGGCTTCTCTCTCTCCTCCCAAACAACTGTTCTTCTCTCTCTCTCTCTCTCTCTCTCTCTCTCTCTCTCTCTCTCTCTCTCTCTCTATCTATCTTTCTTCTACATAACACCCTCTCTACTCTCTTCCTCTCCCTCTCGCTTTTTTGTCTTATTCTCTCCTTCTCTCTCCAACAATCACTGTCTCTTTCCCTCTTTCTTGTCCCTAATACCAACTCTCTTTTTCTCTCTCTCTCCTCCCAAACACTCATTCTTCTCTCTCTCTCCTCCTAAACACTCGTTCTTCTCTCTCTCTCTCTCTCTCTCTTCTCTCTCTCTCTCTGTAACCCTCCCTGTCATTTTTCCTTTTTCTTCTCCCTAACACCCCATCTACTCTCTCTCATCTCCTCTCGCTATTATTATGACCTTGTGAACTCCACCCTCTTTGATATCACTGATGTTTACCCTATAGTATTCTTTTCCAAATGATAAGTCATATGTACACAGAAATTATGTAAGATAAATTTGTAAAGTAACTAAGTCTACTGGCATAACCAGCCCCCTTTCACGGGCAGAACCAGCTCCGTTTCAGGGAATCACTTCTCACCCCCACCCTCTTTGGAGGGTGGGAGGTTGGATGAAATCCCATTATAAAATCACACGCCTATTCAAATGCAATATTGGTCAAAATTTCAAAGCATTCAGTGAAGAACGTTCGGAGATTTAAGATTTTGAACAAACGAACATTTACATTTATATATATACGTATATATACGTATATATATATATATATAGATATATATATATATATATATATATATATATATATATATATATAATACATACATACATATATATATATATATATATATATATATATATATATATATATATATATATATATATATATATATATAAGTTATGGGCTCAAAAGACCCCATTTAACTAAAAGGAGAGAACTCTTGTCCGGTAGCGTGAACTACCTTCGTTTGTTCCCATCGCCAGCCATCCCTGTGGTCATAAAATCTTAGGCTTATTCAAACTCACGCTATACATAAAATATAATCTTTATCTCCCCAAGATAGTTAACATGAAAATGAAATAAAATGAATTAAAGGAATCCCCCCAAAAATGATTAAAACACCATTACTCTTCTGCGTGATCATATTGGATAGAACTACCCCCACTTATCCTCACTATCAAATAACTCCATGAGTCTTTATGGAATAAATGTCAGATAAAAGTCTAGAGAATTCATTGTTCGGTACCGACAACCGAATCCATCCTTAAAAAAAGAAACCACAATTATCAGACACTGAAACACCCAAGAAATGAAAAAGATAAATGTCCTATAAAACTTTCTAAATGTTCCTCTGTATGGACTAAAAACGGCCTTGAACAGATTTTACGAAGACTTCGCATGTTTATTTCAGTTCGCATGGCGGTTTCATATATCTTTTAAATGATACGTTTAAAGATTATAATTGCAATGTCCTTTCACCAATTAAATATCGAGTGAAAAAAGTGGTGTTTTTCGAGTGAACTGGCCGCAACACGGCCGTTTACCTTAAGCGAGATTTATTTATCGACTCAGACTTAAGGTTTCAAATGTGTTAAGTCTAAAATTATTCCAAGTATAACAGTCGATAAATAGCCATAAATAGTCCATATTGCATTACCTTGCTGAATGAGCACCCCGTGCTAAACTCCGGCTCTGGGTGATATGGATTAAGAATAGAAAGAAAAAGTTTGGACCAGTGGCATTGGTACTCGCTACTATCATCTGACATGAAGAGAGCATTTACTGTATCAGTCAAACTACACATTACAAGTGGCACTTCCAAGCTGTAAAATGCATGGGCAAGGTAAAGCTCCATCGGAATTCACATAGAAATATCAAATAAGGAAGGGGCATGAATAATTCTTCATTTGCTATCTAAGACGAAATTTAGGTTTGGATTTCTCTAAATGCAGACATCGTGATTTAAATTGTAAAATCTTAATTAGCTTCAGTGTCGGTTCATTCTTTAAGTTATTTCATTTTAATTAAGTAAAATTAAGCAAGCCAGTACCAACTGGCTTGAAGGTTTTTGTAATAAGTTCATCACTTTAACTTAACACAGAACAATGCACAAAATTTCAAAATGAGAAGCCCATATAATAAATCATTATCTATTTCGAAGAATCATAGTTGAAGAATGTTATTGATAGTAGTCTATTAAGAAGCATTCCGCATGCAGTTTTGACTACATAAAGAGTGAGGTAACATCATTTTAAGATATCACTCACGTTAGCACTGACAAGGGGAAATCTTACCAAAACCATTAGACCTATTGACCTATTATATATGAGTAACATATCATGGCATTGATGAAAATGTCAATTAAACAAGGAGGGTTGGGGTGTGTCTGCACTGCAGAAAAACATATCATAAAACCTGGCCAGACTTTTGGACTACGAGATCTACTCTAAAGACCGAAACTCTTTACGATCTACCATACACATAATCCCATATTATTAAGTGGGGAAAAAATTCAAATAGCGTCATAGTACAATAAAACATGAAGACAATTGCCTCCTCTTATATAAGTATATATATATATATATATATATATATATATATATATATATATATATATATATATATATATATATACACATGCGCTTATATGCTTGTGTTTTTAGCTGTTTATATAGGATTGTGGAGATACGGCGATCGACTGTTTGCCACCTCTGTCATATACACATATCACATACACACGGGCGCGAGCGCGCACACACTTAATAGACAGGTTGAAGACAAGTCAACAACATAACGGTATAACTAGCCTGTGCTTCATAAAATTATCAACCATCTGCTAAAGATTTCTTCTCCACTTATGATTGTTGACTTATTTTCAACTTGTTTGCGATTTGGATGCCATATGTTGTTG
>NC_087217.1:74634486-74644486 GCF_015104395.2 Macrobrachium nipponense | reverse complement strand
TCTAAATAAAGGAGAAACCGAATTGGGGTATTTATACGGTGTTTATATGGCATGGTACATATGTTGACCAATCAAAAAGTTAGAATATGAAATATTTTGGAAGCAACAATTGTCAGATTGGAAGGTGATACACTAAGGGAGGGTGCTGACCAATCGGCGCGTAGTTGGTACGACTCGGGCGTCGTAGTCATCTTCCAATGGTGCAGGGTGGTTGTGAAGGTGTTTGAAAGCTGGTAACGTGAATGATTCCTCAAATTGCAGGTTATCTGGGATTTTTTTTTTCGGCATAAAAGGCCTGTAGGATTGTTACAATCCAAAATTTCTGTGCTGGCCGCTACTAACTCCTTAGAGACACGGGCGTGGCGTTTTGAACAAGGCATTAACTCTTGATATAACTAGTTAATCGAGCCCTTTACATCTCATTATATGTTACCTGATGAGGATCTAATTCCATTTTGGTTATAATACCTGGTTGGACCCCTTAATCTTGGTCACAAAATGGGATAGAAAAAAATGTTGGGTGTACGGCATTGTTCCCGAGTCAAAGAGGAAGCGTTTCTTTCTTTTCTATGATTCTAAAGGGATGGACGTTAGTATTAATAATATATTCCGTTATTCTCTCGCCTTCTTTGTAGGTAATGACCCACTACTAGATGCGATATTTGCTTTATCGGTATGCTATCTCTCTCTAGCTGCATCTTCCGAGTCATACCATCCACTTATTACGATCATTGTGACCCTCTCGACGAGGCTATATTGCTAAAGCTGTAGCCTGGTTGCCTCTCACAAGTTCCATAAGATCACTGGCACAAAAGTAAAGTATAAATCAATTCTGGTTTATACTTTGGTAATGAGATGATTAATAACGACTAGTTTCCTTTCCTCAACCTCCTTCTAAAATTCCACGATGCAAATACTGAATTGGGGGAAAAAATAATAGATATGCATATATGTTTCCAAAGGGTAGCAACTCCGGCTATAGCTTCAACCTTCAAACCAGTGCCACACTTAATTCCATACTTGAGTCCAGCTAGGAAACTACATCCGCCAAATCTTCTATTTCAGTAACAGGGCTGCTTCGTATAAATGATTAATTTGGTAGAGATAAATCGCTGCACCTAATCGTAGAAATTAAGTAGACGGAAGCCAAAGAATAAAAAAAAAAAAAAACAGGTTCTGGATGTTCAGCTTTCGTAACCTCGTTATTAATTCAAAAGGTCAGTTATGAAGGTAATTACGTATACTGAATTTCTTTGCAATCTCTCTATTACCTTCACAAATCTCTTTCATTTGATGAGCGAAAGAGTTTTGCCGGCTGAGGGCTAATGGAATTCTTTGGCTGAATAAATATGTTTATTAAATCATTTATTCGCAGTGATTGAACTCATTTATTCATAAAAGTAGCGCCTGGGGAATTGGCCTCACATCTATTTATAACTGTAGATGGTCTCTCTCTCTCTCTCTCTCTCTCTCTCTCTCTCTCTCTCTCTCTCTCTCTCTCTCTCTCTCTCTCGTAACAAATTATATTCTATGAATTCCCGGAAATGTTTTGCATCGAAAGGAAATATATTCTTCAGAGATCTCATTATATACTGTGTCACATTTTTAAGTAGAACATTGCAAACATTGGTCAAAACCCTAGTCACTTGTCCTAACAGTTTCATAATTTCCTAATCTTTTTCTCCAAAGAAATTTTTGTAGATATTAGAAACTTCTAATAGTCTACAAAAATTACTTTAGAGAAACTATTAATTATCAAAACTCAAGTTGCTAAATGAAGTAAAAAAAAAAATAAATAAGACATGCATGTTTGCCTAGTGTTCGCAAAAATAAGAGAATATCATGAACCTCCTCCCATACCACATAAAAAATAGGAAAAAAAAAAGCAAGTGCAGCAGCTCTCAAATTGAAGGCCAGGTTATGGGGGATGCAACGGATGTTTTAGGGAAGGGGAAGCGAAAAATCTTCTTGGTTTCTACAGGGAGATTGGTTTAGCAACGCTGCAAAAGTAAAGTTTCGCTCTCGGTAATATGAAAAGTTTTTATTAGGCAATTTTCTCACGAGGAGTTATTGGCCAACGTCAGCTCACAGTCGGGCCAACAAATCTTTTGGGCTTAATTAGTCAATAATAAAGAGAATAATCTTGTAATTATCTCCGGCGTAGTTAGCGAACATGATTAACCTTTGATCTACTAACATGTGCATAGAATATTAGGAAACTGCTTTAAATGTTGACCATCATGCTAAATTTCTTAGGCAATATCATAAGCAAAATTATGTAGAAATCTTTTGTTACTTTCGTGTGAGGTATTTGTTTAGTCATGGTTTACTTTCATTTTCTTTTTGTGCACTGGTAAATATTTTTAGCAAATTTCTTTTACCGTTTTGTATGAAATAAATAATGAAACTAAAGCATGGTTCACATGATTCTTATGATGTATTGTTTAAAACGTATAGGAAGCCCTTGATTCTAGGTTAAAAGATATATGGCACAGAATAGCAAGATATTCAGAAACATACACAGCACATAATAACGACAAACGATACAGGAATTACACATGAACCGCCAAGCTATGATGGTGTTTCCTATTGGTTTCGAGCGCTTGACAATCCTTAGATATTACATGCTGAGATGAAAAACCAAACGGTACATACTGTATTGCAAACATAGAATTTTCAGAGGGAGAATAATGAGCAATCTTCAGTTGAAGTTTATGAATTTCTTCAACCTACTCTGCCATTCAATATGGTTGTTTCGGACACTACTCTCACCATCAACTGAATTGCGTCTGAAGATATGTAACAGGTAGGGGGAAAATCTGTATTCTATGTATTTCATCTTTCCAGAAAATACCAGGAAGCAAAGAAGAAATGCATTTGTGCAAAGTGAAATTAAAAAAGAATTTAATCAATGTTTAAGCATATTTATGACAAGGAAGCACGAGGTATCTCTAATTTAGCGTATAGCCACACACACACGCTCACACACACACACACGCATATATATATATATATATATATATATATATATATATATATATATATATATATATATATATATATATATATATATATATATAAGTCATATCACATTTCCGTGATTCATATACATATATCGAGCTACAATGTCCTTTAATATCTAATTCGCTCTACCTCGAATTAACATACTTTCATATATGCTTACCGAAGGGGAATTTTTTCTCATAATAGATTTGCCTGGACCGGGGCGCGAACCCATGGATCCTTTCAAATCCAGGCCAACGTCAGTGAAGCTTTTACCTTCACTGACGTTCCTGGATTTGAAAGGATCCATGGATTCGCACCCCGGTCCAGGCAGTCTATTATCGAGAAAAAATTCCCCTTCGGTTAAGCATATATTATATTATGTTAATTCCGAGGTAGAGCGAATTAGATATTAAAGGACATTGTAGCGATATATATATATATATATATATATATATATATATATATATATATATATTATATATATATATACATGACTGGTAAAAATGTTCTGTTAAAACAGAATTCTATCTAAAAAAAGGAGCCCTTAAAAACACCAAAATACAGAGAGAAAAATACTATATTTCAGAGACTGCTGTCTCCCTCTTCAGGTAGATGAATGAGAAAAATTTACAGAAAAGCTGGTATTTATACCAAGAGATCCATCCACAGGTAAGCCAATTTAGGTCACCCCCGCTGATAATCTTCCCTTGATCTTCTTAAGCGTTGGTTGAATGAAAATCTTGTCGATGACATCTGAATCCTATGCTCCTTTTGAGATGTTCATTACCTGCCTCTCTTTTATTAAGGCCGATTCCATCATTTGACTCTTGTGCCGGCAGTTGCTGCTATAAATTATATGTGACAAATTCCAGTTTATTCTATGGTTATGTTCATTTATATAGTTGAAAATAGCTGAGTTCTGTTGTCCATACCTAACTGACCGTTTGTGTTGTATTAATCTCTGGGAAGTGATTTTCCTGTAAATCCGATGTAAGATGGTCACAGTCCTGGCATGGGATTTTGTAAACCCCGGTGTCTTGGGGGATGTCTTTTGTTGGACGTTAATCAGGGATTTGGTTAAGGTGTTTGGGTAAGTAAATGCAAAAGGGTTAGATTTTCCGAGGGTCTGATTCACTGTCTTAATCCTATCCAGGTGAGGAATTTTTATTTTATTGTTGGGTGTATCTCCGGTCTTGTCTTGAGGGGGTCGATAGAAAATTATGTTTGCTTTGTGAATTGCTTTCTCAATTATATGGTCAGGATACTTTAGAGATGAGAGTTGCTTACGAATTAGTTCAAATTCTTTTTCCAGGAAATCTGGGAACAAATTCGTAAGGCTCTTAAGAATAGGTTGCTGGCTAACCCTATCTTAATAGCAATGTCGTGATAGCTAAAGTAGTGAATGCATGAAAGTGAGTACGTTGGTTTTCTGTATATGGTAAATTTGTATTCTGTCGTGTCTTTGATTATTAAAACATCAAGAAAAGGAATTTTGTTGTCTGTTTCCCATTCAACTTTAAATTTGATTCTGGGCACTAATGCGTTTAAGTTTGAAAGGAATTAATTGAAATTGCCCCACCTATTATCCCAAAATATTAGAATATCATCTACATATCTCATCCAAAGCATTGTTTTTGGGTTTTCTTGCATTTATTACTGCAGTTTCAAAGTATTCCATGTACAGATTGGCTAAAACAGGACTTAAATTTATTATTTTGTCAAGCGCCAATGGGAAATGATCTGAATAGGGGGATAATTTTATCCTCAAAAACTGAAGAACGTCCTTTACTGGTACTTTTGTAAGTAGGGAATCTATGTCAAGGCTTAAAAGTTTTATGTTGTGAAGTGGTATATGTGCTTCTCTGAATTTGTGACAAAAATCTTCTGAATGTTTGATGTGACTGGGAGAAAAAGTGCCTAAAAAAGGGGAAAGGAGGCCAGCTAACCATTTAGAAATTTTGTAATTGAAAGCTCCGGCACATGAAACGATGGAAGATTGTCTTTGTGAGTTTTGGGAAGGCCATAAAAGTAGTGGAGTTTAGGATTAATTACTTTAAATCTCTCTAATAGTTCAATACTTGGGCAATTGATCTTACTTTCCGAAAAAATTCTGTGGGGACGTTTTGGAGGGGATTTTTCGCCAGTTTGTCGTAAGTGTTTGTGTCGCTAAGGAGTTGGTTGATTTTGTCGAGGTAGAAGTCTTTGTCCATTATTACTATTTTGCCGTCTTTGTCTGATCTACTTGTTATAACATCTAGCTTTTTTAGCGAGCGGATGGGTATCATAAATCTACAGGGAACAGGATATTTCTTATTTGGGTCAGTTAAAGCAGTCTCTGAAATATATTATTTTTCTCTCTATATTTTGGTGTTTTTATGTGTGTGTGTGTGTGTAAAAGGCACTGGACAAAATTTGGAATAAGTGGGAATCAGGTCGATAACGAGTGATATGAACCATTAGTTCGGAATCACAGAACTATGACGTCAGTGCGTTAAATAGTATGTGTACATGGGAAATGGATACGGACAGAATAGACTAGCGTGCGTGCATTTGTGTGTTCAGTAGCATGTGTATGACCATATGTCAGTTAGAACAAATGAATAAGATATAATCTCTAGTGTGGGAATTAATGGGACAATTAAACGACAAATTGTCGTAGGGGTCACAAGAGACTTTGGAGATCCGAGGAGGCACTAAGATCCATCAGAAAAGGTAAGGAACATTTGAACAGTGACATTTATTTCAGAGGATTGATAAGGGGAGTGTGGTGAGACACTCAATATTATTGACGAAGTTTAACATTTCATTGTCTGATAATTATGGTCTCTTTTTTTCAGATGGATTTTGTTGTTGCTACTTATAGATGAATTCTCTAGACTTATATATGACATGTATTGATAACGACTCATGTAGTAGTTGGACATGTGAGGATAAAGGGGATAATTATATACATGATGCTTTCGTGGAAGAGTAATAGTGATTCGATTATTTTCAGTGGGATTTTCTTTAATTCATTTTATTCCATTTTTATGTTAGCAATTTGAGAAAATAAAGATTATAGCTTTATATATCGGGGGTTTAAATTCTCCTAAGACTTAATGCTTCATTTCATCTAGCTACTGGGATGACAGGTGATGGAAATAAACATGACCTTTAGCTATGATTTCTCACCTCTTAATGAATTGCTATTCACAAGAGCGAATTGCACCAAGCGTTTTTCAAAATCTGCCTACAAATATACACTTCAATGGGCACATGTATAAATCTAGCTGGAACCTTCCAAACTTCAGGAATATTTTTGAACTAGAGCACTGGCGAACGGAACTTTCCACCCAACTACATGACTCTCCCATGTATTTAGACCAAAGGTGACCGTACTCGAATTGCTGAATTAACAAACCCTCAAGACACAAGCCTTCTACCTGCAAGATTTGTTAAACACTGCAAACAAAACTATGTACACGAAAAATTTTATATAACAGACGCTTTGGTCACATTCTTCTTGCCTGCAAAACCGGTAAACATCACCCCAACCCCCACAGCGAATGGTCGTCCTAGACCTTGAGTACACTCGTTCAGACACATAAGTTCAGTTTCGTGACTTACTGTCCTCAGCACTTGTAGGAACTGTCTCTCATTGAAGCAACAGAGTTTCTTGCACTTCAAGAAAATTGCCACACCCATCATCACCATAATGATTAATAATTCACCTAGCACACATGGTATGATGGACAAATGGTTAGTTATCCACACAACATAGTCCATTCCCTCCATTTCCCTCATCAGTGGCAATGTAGTAACCTCATATGCAGACGGTACTTCAAAACCCCATGATAATTATGGACGTGCTGCGTAAAGATCCTCTATGATAAGTTTCCTACTCGTCAGCAGAAATTGAGTATAGATGATCCTGCATGCTCCGTCGACCAGCAGTCATCCCTCCAACAGGAGCATAGTCGATTCATTCAGGCATAGCTCAGTTAGTCGACCACGATGACAATAAATTGCCAAAGTTGTTTCTGATGGCATCTTCATGTGTAAGTGGTTACATAATAAAAATATGGAATGTTATTCCATATATATAAAAGACTAAAAACTAAAGAGGTCAACCAGATTGCTTGCAGGAATGTGATCAGAGGCAACAGCCCTAATACATGTAGCTACTGGGGACCGGTCTAAATCCACAGTATGTTGTGTGTCAGTTCAAATTGACAACCCTCTAAGATACTTTCCCTCAAGACAAATCCCTTATTGTCGCAAACATACTTATTATAAACTAATGCAAACCTATCCTTATAATCAATGACTACTGAATGAAACTCTTCTCCTATTATATACATAAATTCTATGACCCTCTAACATCAATGCACTATTTCTGTATGTATTAAGAAAGTGTCATACAATATAACTATGAAATGGGCACTTTGTGCAGGTAAGAACCACCACTGCCACTATTAATCCTATGTCTGATAAACATACTTTTATCATCCCATACTACCTATATAAATCAGTATCTGGAAAAATGGATCCCCACTCATAGGCCCCTTTCATTAAAACTGATTCCAATACCCTAACGGTAACATATCTTCAGAAATGCACCCACCCAATGCTGCTGCTACCACTTTTACTTGAGATTTGTCCTCTGCTAACATAAAATGTGGTCTCTTTCCCAATATCTAAAATTGTGGTGTGTACTATAAAGAAAGCAATGGTCAAATCTAGGTCAGCCTAAACCTCCAGAACAGCAAATTGCAACATAATGAACATTTTCCTCAAATCATCAAAATGCTCATGCAACTCTACGTTGCTCCCACTTAACTTTTCTAAAACCTTCCCTTGCTTAGCAACCTTAGCTTCCAATGCCTGAACCTTCATTAGACTCGTAATTGCTACCCCATCAATTGCTGCTACAGCCAATGCTGTTGCCCCCACAAGTTACTGGACCTCCCTTATACATCTCTTGGTTCAACCGCATGTAAGATTTGTACCATTTGCCTTCGTATATGGAAACCACATAATTATCCTGAATTCTGTCAGCTGTAACCTTAATTTCCGAAAACAAAAGTGTTGACGGATCCGACATATAATGTTCCAACTTCTCTGTTTCTTTTGTTCTCATCAGCGTTTCAACACAGTTAAGGGGACATTGAAATTCTGTCCTCACTGATGCAAGAACCTCAAATTCCACGCTAAATGCAATCCTATCATCATCGAGCCAGACCTCTTGATCCTCCTCAATTATGACCGGCGACAAATAAACCTTGCCTAATGCACTCACAGCTGCCACAAATCTGAAGACTACAAAAAAATTCCCATTTGCTAACAGAGAAATAAAAAAACCATTAATAACTGCTTAACCACAACAAAACATAAATTTAAAAAAGAACACATGCCCCCAGAAAAGAGGCAACCAAACAAACCCCCACACATTATTAACCTGCTTTGCTAACCTAAGGTGTATATGTTAATCTCGTCACCCCTATGTCTTCATCCAAAACTATAAATCTATTCTCCTTTTTCTCTTCTACAACCCAAAACGGGCCTTCAAATTTGGGAACCAATTTATAATCTAATACATTTCTGACATCAATCTTTGAAAATACCATATCCCCAACTGCAACCTTTATGCCACCATTTCTCAAGTCTTTTTATCATTACCACGCACTGTAACCCTAAGAGCTTCGAGCACCCATCTATTATCTCGCACACACAACCCATTAGCTTTTAGCCTATACAGAAGAATATTTACTTTCTGTATCCCCATAACTTCTGCAAGATACTCCAATGCCCTATTCACAATCTCTCCTATTACCTGTAACAAAACATCTGGTACTCCATACTAACATGTATGCTCATTGAAAAGCACAACTGCAGCCTCCTCTGCCGTCTTATTCTTTAATGGAAAAATCTCCCCAAACCTTGTTAACTCATCAGTTATGCCCATACCATGACTATGACCATACATACCACGACGCATAAGAGTTTGTCAAACCAGCGGAATTAATAATATCCTTTGGCACCATGATATGTGTTGTATCCCCCTTATCCCCCTTATTCTCACTACACCTCAACTTGTACTCAATTGTCTTCATCAACAAATTCCAGACGTGTATAAGGCAACTTATAACCCCTTCTCACTAATTCCCCTTTAAGAAATGTGTTAAAGATGTGCTTGAGCAGGTTATTTATTACATTATAGTCAGAATTATATGAATCATCTGGTGATTATATTGATGTATGAGAATGAATATTGTGGTATTTTTTCAACATAATATGCATATTATGTTGAAAAAAGTGTAAGAAAACATGTGGAATTATTACAAAGGGATAGATGTCAGATATGTAATATACTGGTACTTATCTCATCTTTGTATTGACCATTACAATTTGATAGCCTGGCTAGTTACCGAAGTTCATGACTTGACTGGACCCAATGCTCAAGTTCCCCTGCCCTCATCAGAGAAAGAACGAGTGCTGAACAACATAAATTGTGACTTGTTGCATAAGTCATCAACCATTGCCAAAACGCATAAGTATTCCCATACACATCCTAATACAAACAAGAAGCAAGCACCTAATACTTATTCTCAACGGTTTGGGAAATTGCATTAGCTATAGTACAGCTAAGTGTTACATCACTGAAATTGCCAAGGAAACTAATTAACAGGACAAGAAGAACGACATATTTTATGCCAATCAATTTGAGTTACAACCACTTCACACAATATGGTCTAGATAATCTAAACTTCCACTAAGAGGCACAGGATGGAGGTTTAGATGCGGTAACACATAGGGATAGTCCTTTTGTAATATCAGCCAAGAAAACTTGAGATGTGTCAGTTTATAATCCAGAGAAGTTTGTTTCAAATGAGACCACATTTGTATTGAAAGATAGGAGAGATGCTTGTTCTCTATCTGGTGTGAAGTTCAATGAAACAGTTAAAGAAAATTGCATTCTATTGGATACCAACATTATTTGGTATCTGCTCTGGAT